>NC_064626.1:1097820720-1098123750 GCF_023864275.1 Schistocerca cancellata | reverse complement strand
CTTCTTCTTCCCTTTTCTGTAGATAGAAGATTTGTATTTTACACACTACTCTCTCGGTATTTCCTCTCCCTCCACAATATGACTGAACAATTCACGTACAAGTCTCACCATTCGAGGGCACCTATATTTCCACAGTGCCATCGCTCTTCCTCCCAGTTAACATGCCTTTCCGTTCTTTGTCTCTTTCAGCATCTCTTTTACCTCTTGCTCTAGTATAGGTTCAGTATTACCTATTGTACTTATTTTGTTGTAGACTTCTATCACGTGGTCTCTTCTTTTTTCTATCAGGAGTTCTTCAAAGTGCTTTTTCCACAGTCCAATAGGCATAGACTGTATTGTGGGTGCGAGACTGCTGGTCGTTTCCATCTTCCTTATTGTCCACCGTGCCTCGCCGATTTCCTATATCCCTTAATTTCTTAGCCCCCGTTTTATATAACTTATAAAATTTCCCATCTTCCTCTCCCCCAGAGCATAACAGTATGTGATACAGGTTGAAACCACCGAAATGAAAATAAAACGTGAAAAAAATGGTTCAGATGGCTCTGAGCACTATGGGACTTGACAGTCCCGCGGCCGCAGTGGCAGTGCGGTTCTAGACGCTTCAGTCCGGAACCACGTGACTGCAACGGTCGCAGGTTCGAATCCTGCCTAGGCATGGATGTGTGTGGTGTCCTTAGGTTAGTTAGGTTTAAGTAGTTCTAAGTTCTAGGGGACTGATGACCTCAGATGTTAAGTCCCATAGTGCTCAGAGCCATTTGAACCATTTTTCATCAGTCACCTAGAACTTAGAACTAACTAAACCTAACTAACCTAAGGACATCACACACATCCATGCCCGAGGTAGGATTCGAATCTGCGACCGTAGCAGTCGCGCGGTTCCGGACTGAAACGCTTAGAATCACTCGGTCACCGCGGCCGGCAACGTGAAAAACTAGCGGGCGTTTGCCTGTTCCACGGTTGTCTTATACTTGTTCAGACAGTAATACTCATTATGAATCAAAATAAGTGGCCGATGCATTAGGTCTGAGCAGTAGCAAGAGATGCCCAGAGTACTTAAATGATCTGTTGAAATCTAAGGAAAGAACTGCTATTTCTGATGAGCTGTTGTAATGGAAAATACAGCTGTCTTACTAACGTTTATTATAACTATGCGAGCTAAGATCCAATGTATCGGCTGCTTGTTTGGCTTCATAATGCGTACTAAGTGCTCACTTGTGACGTGTGTAATACTAGCCTACAAGATACCAGGAGATGTGCAGAGAATGACCTACACAACGGCCACAGCGTTTCACATGATGGCACATCTGACATTGATTATTCAACCAATAGTATCACATGAACATGAGAGGTTAAAACTAGCGCACATGCAAGTAAAATGAATTCATAGTACCAGACCACAAGCTGTCCTCGAGCTACTATAGCCCTAAGTGGCAAAATAATTGTGCACTGATTTTCATCAAACAATGTAAGATGTATATGTTTACTTACACCGAGGTGACAAGTCATGGGACACCCCCTAAAATCGTGTCGGACCCCCTTTTGCCCAGCGCAGTGCAGCAATTCGACACAGCATGGACTCAACAAGTGCTGGAAGCACCCTGCATAAATATTAAGCCATGTTGCCTCTGCAGCCGCTCATAATTGCGAAAGTGTTATAGGTGCAGGATTTCGTGCACGAACCGGCCTCTCGATTATATGCCATAAATGTTCGATGGGATTCTTGTCGGGCGATCTGGGTGGCCAGATCATTCACTTGAATCGTACAGAATGTTCTTCAAACCAATCGCGAAAAATTGTGGCCCAGTGACATGGCGCATTGTCTTCAATAAAAAGTCCATCGTTGTTTGGGAATATGAAGTCCACGAATGGCTGCAAATGGTCTCAAAGTAGCTAAACATAGCCATTTCAAGTCAATGATTGGTTTCATTCCGTTTAAACACAGCCCACACCATTATGGAGCCAACACCAGCTTGCACAGTGCCGTGTTCGCAACTTGGGTCCGATGCTTCGTGGGGTCTACGCCACACCCGACCCCTTCCGTCACCTCTTACCAACTGAAATCAGAACTCATCTGACCAGGGCACGTTTTTTCCAGTCGTTTAGGATCCAACCGATATGGTCACGTGCCCAGGACAGGTGCTGCAGGCGCTGTCGTCCTGTTAGCTAAGGCACTCGCGTCGGCCGTCTGCTGCTATAGCCCATTTCGTCCGACGGTCGTTAATTGATACGTTCGTAGACGGCCACATTAATTTCTGTGAGTATTTCAGGAAGTGTTGCTTGTCTGTTAGTACTGATTACTCTACGCAAACGCCGCTGCTTTCGGTCCTTAAATAAAGCCAGTCGGCCACTGCGTTGTCCGTGATGAAAGGTAATGCCTGAAATTTGGTTTTTCGGCACATTTTTGACACTGTGATTTTTGGAATATTGAATTCCCTAACGATTTCTGAAATGGAATGTCCCATGTCTCCAGATCCAACCACACTACTGGCCATTAAAATTGCTACACCACGAAGATGACGTGCTACAGACGCGAAATTTAACCTACAGGAAGAAGATGCTGTGATATGCAAATGATTAGATTTTCAGAGCATTCACACAAGGTTACCACCGGTAGCGACACCACAACGTGCTGACATGAGGAAAGTTTCCAACCGATTCTCATACACAAACAGCAGTTGACCGGCGTTGCCTGGTGAAACGTTGTTGTGATGCCTCGTGTAAGGAGGAGAAATGCGTACCATCACGTTTCCGACTTTGATAAAGGTCGAATTGTAGCCTGTCGCGATTGTGGTTTATCGTATAGCGACATTGCTGCTCGCGTTGGTCGAGATCCAATGACTGTTAGCAGAACATGGAATCGGTGGGTTCAGAAGGGTAATACGGAACGCCGTGCTGGATCCCAACGGCCTCGTGTCACTAGCAGTCGAGATGACAGGCATCTTATCCGCATGGCTGTAACGGATCGTGCAGCCACGTCTCGATCCCTGAGTCAATAGATGGGGACATTTGCAAGACGACAACCATCTGCACGAACAGTTCGACGACGTTTGCAGCAGCATGGACTATCAGCTCAGAGACCGTGGCTGCGGTTACTCTTGACGCTGCATCACAGACAGGAGCGACTGCAATGGTGTACTCAACGACGAACCTGGGTGCACTAATGGCAAAACGTCATTTTTTCGGATGAATCCAGGTTCTGTTTACAGCATCATGATGGTCGCATCCGTGTTTGGCGACATCGTTGTGAACGCACATTGGAAGCGTGTATTCGTCATCGCCATACTGGCGTATCACCCGGCGCGATGGTATGGGGTGCCATTGGTTACACGTCTCGGTCGCCTCTTGTTCGCATTGACGACGCGTTGAACAGTGGACGTTACATTTCAGATGTGTTACGACCCGTGGCTCTACCCTTCATTCGATCCCTGCAAAACCCTACATTTCAGCAGGGTAATGCACGACCGCATGCTGCAGGTCCTGTATGGGCCTTTCTGGATACAGAAGATGTTCGACTGCTGCCCTGGCCAGCACATTCTCCAGATCTCTATCAACTGAAAACGTCTGGTCGATGGTGGCCGAGCAACTGGCTCGCAACAATACGCCAGTCACTACTTTTGATGAACTGTGGTATCGTGTTGATGCTGCATTGGCAGCTGTACCTGTACACGCCATCCAAGCTCTGTTTGACTCAATTCCCAGGCGTATCAAGGCCGTTATTACGGCCAGAGGTGGTTGTCCGGGTACTGATATCTCAGTATCTATGCACTCAAATTGCGTGTAAATGTCAGTTCTAGTATAATATATTTGTCCAATGAATACCCGTTTATCATCTGCATTTCTTCTTGGTGTAGCAATTTTAATGGCCAGTAGTGTATTATTCCGCATTGAAAGTCTGTTAATTCCCGTTGAGCGACCACAAGCACTTCGGAAACCTTTCACATGAATCACATGAGTACCAATGACAGCTCTCCCAATGCAGCTGCCCTTTTACAGCTTGTGCACGCATTACGACGCAATCGTTATATGTGTATATCGTTATCCCATGACTTTTGTCATCTCAGTATGTGTAGATTACAACGACGTTAGCTAGTATCAAAAGACATCTTTGTATATTCGTCTAGGTATTGCCTGTGCGTTGATCTGTGCAATCGCGATTCTATGGTGCAACCTTTGAAGTCGTACATCGTAAGATGTTTAATCGCTGCACACAGTAAAAATTAGTAATGTGTCTTAAAAAAGCATCAAATAGTAATGCCAAAATGTGTATCCACCTAGACTTTGAGCACCTTATATAACAAAGTTCTGTTACGTGAGAGTCCGACACCATGTTACCTGCATGGTCTTCACACTGTGTACCTTTTATACGCCTGATGCATTTCAGACTACTAACCGATGTACAAAATTTATGTTCGTGCACCCAGACGTTACCTTTCCTTAAATGTACGCTTGTGACACCTGCTATTGTGAATCTGGTCGATGTAGAATATTAACATAGACAATAAGCAACGAAGGCCGCATGTATTAAAGTTAGCGCTCCAACATAAAGCCTTTGACTTATATGGCCTTATTCAGTTACGAGTTGCATTACTCTTAGTTGATGGTTTTTCTTTGTTACCTTTCACCTAGACTTTGTGGTACAAGTCAGAGCATCGGGACGTATAGTATGCAATAAGGAAATAAGTACTTTTAGCCCTTGAGATACTGGCCTTCGACGCATATTATTAATTTGTTCCATATACTTTATAAAAGTCACGGTGCTATCATTTTTATTGATATGCATAATGTTTACCTGATAATCATCCAGACCTCGCGTGACCTGTTCAGAAGGAGATAAGCGTACTGTGTAGGTCTTGCTTTAATGGTCTTTGGCAGATATTTTGAATTTGCTCTGTATACGTGGCCACAATTAAGTTTGCTGTCCTTTCTATCGCTGTATGGTCTTTACCTAATAATAACCCAGACATCTGGTGCTGTTTTTAGATGTACTAACATATTAACTATTTCCTTGACAATGATATTACAGAAGACTCTGTTGTAAGTACAATAATTTTTTCTCTTTGGTTATGCGAAAATAAAGTTTGATTTATTCTGTGGTAGCTCTATCATGACATAGGAAAGTGGACACATAGATAATGTAGGAATTCTTGGTTAGTAATAGTTTCGGCTACATATTACTCTATAACAAGTATGTATAGATAATCTAAGTGACATTAAATTGGTTTTAATAGTGTAACCCATTTAAAACAGTTTTTCTACTAAGATTTCACCTAGACACAGGCTGATTAGTTAGATGTGTCTAAATATTGAATTACTCTCATAACGACATAAGTGTACCATATAGATTTTCATTAGTGACCTCCATTAAAGACTATGGGTTTAATTCGTGTATAAGATGGAAATTAGGATGGTGTCCTCCTAACTGATGTAGGGTCTATACTTAAAATAAACTAGACATCGGGTGACATATTGTAACAGTAAAAAACTTGTCAACACGTCATACAAGACACAGTTGTGAGTGCATAAATTAAATGTATCATGTGGTACTTTCAATCAAGACATAGGCAGTTGTACTCTAAGATATCGATTTAGTCTTAGATACAATAGTTTTATCCTCGTTCCTGCTACTATTAGGCCTGCATAGAGAACCTAAGCCATATGTCTTCTGGTTTTGGACTGTGTAATTTTTTAATATTGTAAGAAGTGTTTTTGTAAAATAATTAAATATGTTATTTTACAAAAAATGTTTTTAATGGTAATGTTTTCAGGCTTGGCATATATCCATGCTTTTGTCTATTGTAAGTTGGTGTTATCGAGTAACACCACCAAAGTGCAATGTGGTGGGCTTATGTAACAGTTAGAATGTTTCATTCTCAGTCAATTGCCATCTGTTGATGTGTTTGAGGACTTGTAGTCGCGCATTAGTATCATGTTTGTATATTGAATTGCTTTTATGTTTGACATGCCGACTTCCAGTAAATTTCACTACACTGACGCACATGTATGTGGTATATCGCCACTTGCAGTGCTGAAGAAAAAGATGCTGTGATGTTATAAAGCAGCATTGCTTTTATGTTTGACATGCCGACTTCCAGTAAATTCCACTACACTGACGTACATGTATGTGGTATATCGCCACTTACAGTACTGAAGAAAAAGGTGCAGTGATGTCATAAAACATAAGATATGTTGTGGTTCTTCCATGTATTGGGTTAAATGAAATATTCATGTAAGTATTTCATCATGCTAGTTAACTGTTTATCCTGTCAATGTGAGTTCTATCCTATAGCAGGTCTGATCGTGGCAAAAACGTCTTGCCGAAACTAGTTACCTAATAAATGGTTTACTAGCGATCTTGGGGTTTAAAATTTCTTCAGACCCCACAATATTGCAGTTCGCCTCCATACTGATATAACGTTCTGTGTTAAACAGAAATATTGTAGAAACTTGGAAGCTATGACATTTTTTGGAGATGCTGCTAACAAATAGGCTTTCTCAGGAAAGCTTTCCAATTTGGAGCACTGAAAATAGTCTGCTTGGGTTCTTGTTCTTCCTTATTTCCTGGTTATAGCTTGTGTCATGTGGTCCAAAGGATGTCAAGTCTGAAGCCCGTACATACAGTGTGGTGGGAGACGCAACAGAACAACCCCGTTTTCGTTGGAAAGTTCAAGGGTATGTGTGCTCTTGTAGATATTATTGCCATCTAGTATTGGAAGTATTTTTTTTTTTTTGTGTTTGGCTTCACTATGTAAATTAATTGTTACAGCCATTGTACACATAATTCTGCAGTCATGTAACGATTTTCGTTGTGCAGATGCAGCGTACCCACTTTATCTGCATCGTACAGTATTGGAGATGGAATTCAGCTTCTTTCGAAGAAATATTTATGCAGGTGGAATGTACAGTCGGAAGTGGGACACGATACAACAGTTACGTGAATTCCACTCAGAACTCTTTATGGCACCAACTTGTTTTTTATTTTTTAGCAAAAATTCTTTGAGGTTTCTGAATGTTGTGAGCGATGATTCGCCCAAATCATACATTTGTAATGGCAGAAGTGTTTTCGTTGTCGACTACCTCTTCAAGCAGCGAGAAAAATTTTAAGACTTGTGGCTTATTAACAACCAGTGAACATGCTGCACAGGTTTGTTCTGGTTGCCGTAGACTTACCTCAGGTTTACGATTTCGGAAACGTTCCAACGCTGCCATCTTACTATCTTCCTTAAAAGGAGGATCAATTACAGTTCTCTGAGACACCTCATACGCTATATGTCGAGTGTCAGTTCAGGTTAATCCACAAAGATGCGATTCAAGGTCTAAAATATGGACTAGCAGCTTTTCAGTCTTGTGAGCGTACATTATGAAATCGAGCATCATCTTGACCGCTTTTCTCACCTCGACCGATTTTCTCACCTCGTTCTTTCCAGAACAGCGTAACCTGAGGTACACTGTACACCAAAGATGCTAAAGTCATCCTATCAAACTCTTTGTAACGGCAGCAACAGCAGATGTCACGTCGCTTCCATTCCACGACAATCTGTTTGAAGTCTACTATGTATTTCTTCACCATTGCCTCCAAAAATTATTTCACGATGTTATAAAAAGTATTATTTTTGGTTTCTAATTACTGTCTTTATTTCTAATACGCTTTTTCTAAACTAACACTCTGTATTTCAGCAGTCGATAACGTATGTGACGGAGCCAAGGAGGTTAAAATAAATTCTAACCGCCTTGGATGGAACAGCGCAAAATCGACGTAGTCCTGTGTCATTTTTCCCACTTAAACACAAATGTAATCTTTGGTCATAACCTCAACAACTAACAAAGACGCAATTAAAATATTGCTACAGATTTCAAGACTTACTGTTTTAAAATCTTCTTCCCCTGATAGTAAATCTTCCTTACAAGTGATCAACACTACACAACTTGGAAAGTTTCCTAACAGAAAGACTGGTTTCGTTGACCTCAAAAACGGTTGCCCGCGCCTCACCTCAGCAAAAGCAAGTGCGCAAAGATTAATGGTTTGTGGGGTAGCCAGCACAAACTATCGAGTAAAAAGAGCTCTATGGAATTAGCAAGCAATCAACAATGTTGCGCTATTGTTATAAACATGTCTTATGTATTTAAAAAATGGAATATTTGCTTGTTATCAATTTAAGTTAAAGTCAAGAACTCTTTTGCTAGCTGTTCCGATCGCCGTTGCTCCAGTAATTGACAGCTGACACTGAAATTACATCTCAAATGCTGACAGCTTAGAGTACGAAACACATCAAAGTAGAAGACCGCTTTGAAAGAAGCGATGCAGAATTTGCAGGAAAAAACACCGAAATCTTTAAACACAAAGACGCCGCACTGGAAAGTTCACGCATGGACTCATCAGGCTACTTCTCCAGTCAACGGAAGCTAGTTTTGCAGCTTTATATCGAATCGCCGAGACCGAGAAATATCGTACAGCAGGAGAGGAGATCATTAAGCGGTGCTTATTAGTTGCGCTGAAGATAGTTCCAGGACAGCAACATGTGGAAAGGGTAAACAAGATATCTCTTTCTAACAATATTATCGGAAGTCGTGAGTTTGGATATTTTGGGCACGGTAGTCAACGAAATAATATTAAGTTATTTCTTTGCACCGCACTTGGATGAATGGACTGACGTTCTAGCTTGCTTCCAGCTGCTTGTCTGTGCTCGATACACGCAAGACGACGGCCTGAAAGAGGAATACTTCTTGTTCCCGTAATCACGGGACATTACTACAGCAGCGAATATGTTTTTCGATCAGCGAAGAAGTTTGTTGAGGAAAATTAGAGACGTTGGTCAAAGTTGGTACGTGTAAGCACTGACAGAGCACCTTCCATGCTTGGCATTCTCTCTGAATCCACGTATTGGTGAAAGAAGTTCTCCAAATACAACGTTCTGCCACGGCGGTATTATCGTTTCGCTTTGACAGTGAAAATATTCCACCTGACATGTTCATTGAACTCACTCATATAGTGAATATTGTAAACCCTATTCGAGACAGTGCAACGAACACAAGAGTTCTCAAAGAATTGTGAAAAGAAACTGAAGCAAAATTCGATGTCCTCTTGTTCCACACCGAAATACGACGGCTATGACGTGGTAATATGTTGCACAGAGTGCTCGATTTGCAACAAGGAATTGCTTTGTTTCTGAAAAGGGCGATGACGGAAAAGGAGAAACACTTAACGTGCTGAAATAACAGATAATATATTTATACTGACAGGAAAAAATCGAGTTGTTGAAGATGCAGAAGATGAAAATCATGTGGCCTCTTGACAATGGAGATTTTGATTTCATTAATAAATGCCGCGGAAGACTACAGACTTAAACAACTAGCACTGATAAAAAACCATCCCAACATCAAGAAGGAATTGTCCGAGATAAACGAAAGTTGGTCGGCGTGTTTCTACATCTGACAGACAATGTCTATTCAGATTTCGTGCCACTCTCATAAAGCCTAGTTTACACGACGACATTGGGTAGCGCCACTCGTTGTGTGGAATGAGTTGCACGCAAGTGGTTTCATACATGACTGTAGACACGGCGACACCAGTATACACTTCAGTTTCGTCGTTTTGTGGTTCTCTGAGTCATGTCTGAAATGAAAATGCACGTCGCACGAGTTGTGAGGGAGTTAAAGCTTGTTGCGTGGAATCGCTGCATAAGAAAAAAATAAGAAACGTGTTTCGATTCTTGACTAGCTGAAATAATTTATAACGGAGGATCCATGAAGTTGTTTTAATTACCTTAGAATGTCACCAGAACTGTTCACGTTTCTTCTATATGGAGTTAATTATGCAATAAGGAATAAAGGTACTGTAATGCATGAGGCACTGTCGCCAGAACTGAAATTACATATCATATTGCGTGCATTGCAATCGAGAACACTCGGCATGCTATAAGATACGGTTTTAGTCGGTGATGACGCTATGTCATTAACACAATAATTATTACTGTTAATGTTAATAATTACTGAACATTAGCAACAATAATTATTCGAAGCAGGCCGCATTAAGAAGAGAATGGTTTGCAAACTACTCTCTTGAAGATAGATCTGTACAGTGGCAATGTTTCAAAATTCTAACATACGTGAACGGGGAGCACTGCAGCGACGTTTCAAACAGATGAATATTGAATCAAGAATACAGCTTCTTTAATTTGTATAGCCTTCCCTCCTGTCAACAATGTTCCTTAACAAGGAGTTGGCTTACTCGAACGACGGGATTTTAGTCTTGTTGACAAGAGCATTGCCACAGCTAGAATTGTACTTGCTTGTATTTTTCTTAATTCAGTTGTATATGTGCTCCTAACTCAATAAATTTTCCCCTGCAGCTCAGAGATTGTCAAACCATTTATGTTAGCCGGCCGTGGTAGCCAAGCGGTTAAGGCGCTACAGTCTGGAACCGCGCGGCCGCTAAGGTCGCAGGTTCGAATCCTGCCTCGGGCATGGATGTGTGTGATGTCCTTAGGTTAGTTAGGTTTAAGTAGTTCTAAGTTCTAGGGGACTGATGACCTTAGAAGTTAAGTCCCATAGTGCTCAGAGCCATTTGAACCATTTTGAAGCATTTATGTTATGATCGCACATGACGGTGCACAATATATATAAATGACCTAGTAGATAGTGTCGGAAGTTCCATGCTGCTTTTCGCGGATGATGCTGTAGTATACAGAGAAGTTACAGCATTAGAAAATTGTAGCGAAATGCAGGAAGATCTGCAGCGGATAGGCACTTGGTGCAGGGAGTGGCAACTGACCCTTATCGTACACAAATGTAATGTATTGCGAATACATAGAAAGAAGGATCCTTTATTGTATGATTATATGATAGCGGAACAAACACTGGTAGCAGTTACTTCTGTAAAATATCTGGGAGTATGCGTGCAGAACGATTTGAAGTGGAATGATCATATAAAATTAATTGTTAGTAAGGCGGGTACCAGGTTGAGATTCATTGGGAGAGTCCTTAGAAAATGTAGTCCATCAACAAAGGAGGTGGCTTACAAAACACTCGTTCGACCTATACTTGAGTATTGCTCATCAGTGTGGGATCCGTACCAGATCGGGTTGACGGAGGAGATAGAGAAGATCCAAAGAAGAGCGGCGCGTTTCGTCACAGGGTTATTTGGTAATCGTGATAGCGTTACGGAGATGTTTAACAAACTGAAGTGGCAGACTCTGCAAGAGAGGCGCTCTGCATCGCGGTGTAGCTTGCTCGCCAGGTTTCGAGAGGGTGCGTTTCTGGATGAGGTATCGAATATATTGCTTCCCCCTACTTATACCTCCCGAGGAGATCACGAATGTAAAATTAGAGAGATTAGAGCGAGCACAGAGGCTTTCAGACAGTCGTTCTTCCCGCGAACCATACGCGACTGGAACAGGAAAGGGAGGTAATGACAGTGGCACGTAAAGTGCCCTCCGCCACACACCGTTGGGTGGCTTTCGGAGTATAAATGTAGATGTAGACGGTCTCAGCGGCAGCAATATGTTGCTTATTTTTGTAGATATCCAAAAAGCGAACATTAATTTCCGTTTCCCACTTCACATTTCAGTGTGTCTACACTCTACGATACACACAACCTCAAAACTCCTGCAACTAGTGTCGCCAAAGTAGGAACACGCCGAAAGTGTTTAGTTTCACCGAGTTGCGCAAACGCGCGGCGCGTATGCGCAGTGGCCGGTAGCTCAGTTACTTGCAACCTAGTGTCGTGTAAACTAGGCTAGTAGCGCCACTATGAGGATGCAAATCAGGTTTACTTTAAGTACACTCTGCAGCGATCGTAATTGTCAGTTATCTTCGAGATTGGACGTGGTAACCTGAGGTTAGTCAAGAATGCCTTTAAGGTGCCAAAGATGCCATTATCAACACCTCACTGAGTATGTATGAGGTCGTGTAATAGGGCTACGAGAAGCTCGATGTTCCTTCTGAAATATTGTAGAAAGATTTGACAGGAATATAGGCACCTTACAGAGCTATTGGCAGCAGTGCTCACGGATATACGGTTGCCAGAAGACCGGGCTCTGGACGGCCAATTGGCACTATCGAGGGGAAAGACCTTCTCGTTTCGTTAGGGCTCTGGCGCATCGTACTCCATCTGTAGCAGCAATTTGAGCAGCAGTTAGCAGTACAGTGACACAACGAAAACCTACAAATCAGTTACGTCAAGGACAGCTCCAAAGCTGACACACTGTAGCATGCATTCCGCTGGTCCACCATCTCCGACTTCAGTGGTGTCAAGCAAGAGCTCACTGCACAGCAAGGTGGACGTCTGTTGTGTTGTGAAAGCTAGTTCTGCCTCGGTGTCAGTGATGGCCATGGGTTGGTTACAAGGCGGTCAGTTGAGATTTGCAACCAATCTATCTGCATGGTAGATACGTTGGTTCTACACCTGAAGCTATGGTCTGGGATGCAATTTCCATGACAACAGCAGCACTCTCGTGGTTGTTCCACTGCAAATTGCTACGTCAGTGGTGATTCGACCAGTTGTGCTGCCATTCGTAAACAGCATTCCAGGGTATGTTTTTCAACAGGATAAGGCTCGCCCTGTTGTAACCCAGCACCCTCTACAGAGTGTCGACATGTTACCTTGGCCTGCTCGATAAGCAGATCTGTCACCAGTCGAGCACATACGGGACTTCATCGACGACAACTCCAACCGCCATCCACAATATGCATTAACCGTCCTCGTATTGACCGATCAAGTGCAACAGGCGTGGCGCGTCATCTCACAAACACATCTGGCACCTGCACAACACAATGCAAGCACGTCTGCATGCTTGCATTCAACCTTCTGATATTAATGTACTAGCATTTAACTTTGCAATGGCTTATATCGCGCTTACATTTAACTGTGATCTTGTAATGTCAATCACTTAAATACACTCCTGGAAATTGAAATAAGAACACCGTGAATTCATTGTCCCAGGAAGGGGAAACTTTATTGACACATTCCTGGGGTCAGATACATCACATGATCACACTGACAGAACCACAGGCACATAGACACAGGCAACAGAGCATGCACAATGTCGGCACTAGTACAGTGTATATCCACCTTTCGCAGCAATGCAGGCTGCTATTCTCCCATGGAGACGATCGTAGAGATGCTGGATGTAGTCCTGTGGAACGGCTTGCCATGCCATTTCCACCTGGCGCCTCAGTTGGACCAGCGTTCGTGCTGGACGTGCAGACCGCGTGAGACGACGCTTCATCCAGTCCCAAACATGCTCAATGGGGGACAGATCCGCAGATCTTGCTGGCCAGGGTGGTTGACTTACACCTTCTAGAGCACGTTGGGTGGCACGGGATACATGCGGACGTGCATTGTCCTGTTGGAACAGCAAGTTCCCTTGCCGGTCTAGGAATGGTAGAACGATGGGTTCGATGACGGTTTGAATGTACCGTGCACTATTCAGTGTCCCCTCGACGATCACCAGTGGTGTACGGCCAGTGTAGGAGATCGCTCCCCACACCATGATGCCGGGTGTTGGCCCTGTGTGCCTCGGTCGTATGCAGTCCTGATTGTGGCGCTCACCTGCACGGCGCCAAACACGCATACGACCATCATTGGCACCAAGGCAGAAGCGACTCTCATCGCTGAAGACGACACGTCTCCATTCGTCCCTCCATTCACGCCTGTCGCGACACCACTGGAGGCGGGCTGCACGATGTTGGGGCGTGAGCGGAAGACGGCCTAACGGTGTGCGGGACCGTAGCCCAGCTTCATGGAGACGGTTGCGAATGGTCCTCGCCGATACCCCAGGAGCAACAGTGTCCCTAATTTGCTGGGAAGTGGCGGTGCGGTCCCCTACGGCACTGCGTAGGATCCTACGGTCTTGGCGTGCATCCGTGCGTCGCTGCGGTCCGGTCCCAGGTCGACGGGCACGTGCACCTTCCGCCGACCACTGGCGACAACATCGATGTACTGTGGAGACCTCACGCCCCACGTGTTGAGCAATTCGGCGGTACGTCCACCCGGCCTCCCGCATGCCCACTATACGCCCTCGCTCAAAGTCCGTCAACTGCACATACGGTTCACGTCCACGCTGTCGCGGCATGCTACCAGTGTTAAAGACTGCGATGGAGCTCCGTATGCCACGGCAAACTGGCTGACACTGACGGCGGCGGTGCACAAATGCTGCGCAGCTAGCGCCATTCGACGGCCAACACCGCGGTTCCTGGTGTGTCCGCTGTGCCGTGCGTGTGATCATTGCTTGTACAGCCCTCTCGCAGTGTCCGGAGCAAGTATGGTGGGTCTGACACACCGGTGTCAATGTGTTCTTTTTTCCATTTCCAGGAGTGTATATTACCCAGACAAATTATTCCCGAAATTTCATTACTCTCATTTTTTGGTGTTGTGAATTTTTTCCATCTATGTATTCGAAAGTGACATATCGTTGTTTTTTATTTGTGGAAATAATTACGTTTGACCTCAGATTGTAAGGAAATATAGCGAATAGTTTGACAGCACAAGACCAAATTACCAGTTTCCTTCACAGAATAGACCTTTATCAGTGCAGGACTGAAGGCCAAGACAATTCAATTTTGCCAGAGCTGATAGTGATTCTCGACGTCAACAATGAAACCTTACTTGCCGATTCATGTGGCGGCTCTTTGTCTGCTAGCCGGTTGCCCTGCAGGAAGCTATGCATGTTTCCCGTTGACGGGTCTGGTACTGTTTTTCTTGTGAGGCCTAGTCAGCTTTCATGCATGCTACCTACTCTGGACAATCAGGAGTCCCGTTTGGTCACTGACGTCACAGCCTACAGGGCGGGAATTCTGAGACAACGCCAGTTAACCCTCGAGACCAAACAGAACGTCACACGCCCGACGGCCGACCTGCGATCTTTCTCAGATGAGTGTAAAGAAACTTTGATAAAAAGATTTGATTCTTGCACATCTTAAAGCTTCATTTTTTTAGCTTCGTGATGAACTGCCTGTCATTTCGTTAATGATTATATTTATTGTGATATTTTAGGATTTAGTAGACCACTGCAAGAATGTTGGGAAGTTTGCAGTGAAAAGTAGAGGTTGCTATGAATTTTCATTTGGTGCGTGTCAGGTCATATGTTGCGGTGTATGAAATGTAGCTAAAATTTTGATTTTTTTCTTGGTACTTTGGAGAATTTCTCTGGAATGGATCGTATTTAAACCGCTTCGTCCCGAACTCGAGCGCAAGTGAAAAAGCCAGAATGAAATATTCACGAAATTCCTCGTATTTCGTAAATGGCTTCAGACATCTAAACAATATTTTTGCAAATGAAAATATACAAAGAGGAGAGTATTTTGCGATTTGAGTAATTGAGAAATTTCCATATCTACCACGATATTCAAACGATTACAGATTTTTTTCAATGAATTGTAATATTTAAGTGCCATCGATAGCTGGTGAAACAAGAATTACTGTGGTTTTGGAATAATATGCGTGAAGAAATTACAGTTTATTTTCGTACCAAGAATGGGCATTTTCATGAACTATTGACATGTCTTTATATCAGTTGGTGTTTTATGATTCTATCGCAATTTCAACTGCATTAGAATGTTAGTGAGATGAATATTTATAAATTCAGTTGCATTTTGACGAAGGAAACTGATTAATGTGGCAACAAGGAGTCTTACATATTACCCAATACTTGTCAATGATAAAGTTTCTCTGAAAAAAAATAATAATAAACTTGAGGACAAGTCTGGGGAAAATAATTTGCTAATTCTGTTGAAATATTGGCGAAATCCTCTATCCCAATGTATTTTTAATAACGAATGGTATGGATTGAAACTGGGCAGTTATCCAAGAAATACTAAAACAGCTAACAGCACGTAGCATGCCATTACTTCTTTCCTGACCCTATACAGAATTTGGGGGTTGTACTTTTTCACCACAAACATCTTTTAATTAGCCAAAGATATTGGTAATCTGTTTACATCATGATGTGTAGTTGACTGAATTTTTCGAAATTAAATGTTTTCGTATTTCTCAGATAATTGAGATACAGAAATGAAATTCTTTGTCCAGTGTCAATCCACAACACTCTGGGGCGTAGGATTCCATTAAAATTTTGAACAGAACTATCGATTTATTTTCGCCAGACTTCTTATTCCCTCTAATTTTCTTCAGAGTGACGTTATCAGCGGCGAGTTTTGTGTAACACGTACCCTTGCTGCCACATTCAAATGTGCTTCTTTCGCCGAAACACAGCAGAGTTTGTAAATACTCACGTCACTAACATTCTAATGCAGCTGAAATTGCTACAGAATCATAATACAACAACTGATGGAAAGGCAAGTCAATAGTTTTTGAAAATACCCATTCTCAGTAGGAAAATAAAGTGAAACTCTTATTTCCACAGTTATCGCTGGTGCTTACGTGTTACATAATTTCACTGAAAAATCTGTAGTAGCATCAATATTGTGGTAGATAGGGAGGTTTCACATATTAATCATATAGCGAAAAACTCTCCTCTTTGCTTATTGTCATTTGCAAAAATGTTGTTTAGATATCTGAAGCCATTTACGAGATACGAGGAATTTTGTGAATATTTCGTTCTGGCTTTTTCACTTGAGCTCGATTTCGGGACGAAGCGCTTTGTGTATGATACATTTTCTAGAGCAAAACCTTCAAAGTTTAAAGAAAGTTCAATATTTTAGCTACATTACATGTACGAAACGAAAATTCATAGCAACTTCCATTTTTCACTGCAAACTTCCCGAAATACTTGCAGTAGTCCACTTAATCTTAAAATATCACAATAAATTTTACCCTTACTGAAATGATAGGCAGTTACTAATGAAGCTGACGAGTGAACCTGTACGATGTGCAAGAATAAAACTTTTTTACCGATTAGTTTCCTTACAATCGTTCGAGAAAGATTGCAGTTCGGCATGCTCGCGCGCCCTACCGTTCATGGAGTCAAACCAGGCAGCTAGCTTCTGCGCCAAATCATACACCGTATGAGAAGTTCAGCATGCGAGGTAGCCGCCACCCCCACCTGCTGGCCATCAGCCATACGCGCCATCAAATAAACTTGCTGAGAACCTTACTTTATGTGAGACGGGCTTCAGCAGTGTAAGGTGCCGGCTCAGAAGTACCAGGCGAAAGCCACCGCTCATTCATCAGTAGGATCCGGATTTTAATGACAAGTCATATTTTTTTCTGAACTATAGGGTGAATTTTAGAACAATTTTTACACAAATCTAGGCATTTTAGTGTCGAAAAATGTATTTTGATTGTGCATATAAAGTCATATTTCAACAAATTTTAGTAATAGGTCATATTGCGACTAACGTTTAATATAATAGGTTATATTTCCGTCAACTTTTGCCAAAAATGCATATACCGTGTTTCTCGTATCTTACGGGACACACGAATAAGAAAAAGAATATGTTGCTCAAGAGACAATATTTAACGTGCTATTATGAAAGATAAACAGATAAATTAGTACACAGCTTTATGTCTCAGGACTGCAGCAGAAAATCGATGTACCACAACAGTCATTTCGCGAACATAAAACATTGTTGCACAGAGTCGACAATACGCTCTCAGAGCCATCAAAGGCGGCTTCTGCCGTAACAATCGTCGCAGTCGCACAGGTGTTACCAGTAACCAGTTTGAATACAGCCTTTGCCTTGTTCAACATGCCTAAAGCAAAGTTGTGAGGATATGTTCGAAAATTTGGAGAGAAGTTCTTTAGTACTGATGGAAAAATACTATTTTGTAAACTGTGTGAAGGTAAAGTTAGTGCAGAAAATAGCTATAATGTGCAACAACACTGTAATACCGCTAAACACAGCAGCTGTGTGAAACGAAGTGCTGAAAATAACAGCAGGCAAACGCTGTTATTTGAACAGATAGGTCAATCGTCAACTGTGCAATCATTCTGCAAGGATTTGTGTGAGATGATGGTGTCCTGCAACATCCCATTGGAAAAGCTGAAGAATCCACACTTCAGACGGTTCTTGGAGAAGTACACAACACATCCAGTTTCTACACTGAGAAAGAACTGTTTATCCGTATGCTACCATGATGTGCTCAACAAAATACGAATTACTATTGCTGGGCAAAAGATCTGGCTGTCGATAGATGAAACTATGGATAATAGTGGGCGATATATTGCAAATGTTGTTGTTGGTGTTCTAAAAGTTGATGGCCCTGGAGATATGTTCCTACTAACGTGTGAAGCTCTCGATAGAGTAAACAATTCGACGACTGCTATTTTGTTTGACAGCTCTCTGATGCTACTGTGGCCGGATGGTGTGAAAAGAGACAGCGTTTTGCTGCTTGTAACAGGTGGTGCTTCATATATGGCTAAAGCAGCCAAAGGGCGTCAGATTCTCTACCCCAGTACGGTGTACGCCACTTACCTTGCACATGCGTTGCACAGAGTTTCCGAAGAGGTGCGATCCAATTACCCTGACATGGACAAATTAATTTCCTGTGGCAAGAAAATCTATGTGAAGGCTCCGCTACGGGTGCAGAAATACAAGGAACAAGCACCTTCAACGCCCCTCCCACCTAAACCTGTTCTTACACGATGGGGTTCTTGACTTAATGCTGCGGAGTATTACTGCACCAACTACACCCAAATAAAGACAATCTTCTGTGAGCTTGATAGCGATGAATCAATTGCTATCAAAATTGTGAAAAAAGTTTTTACAGATACATTGTCTCAAAACTTGGTATACATCAACGCCAAATTTTCAGTGATATCAAGCCGGTCGGAGTGGCTGAGCGGTTCTAGGCAGTCTGGAACCGCGTGACCGCTACGGTCGCAGGTTCGAATCCTGCCTTGGGCATGAATGTGTGTGATGTCCTTCGGTTAGTTAGGTTTAAGTAGTTCTAAGTTCTAGGGGAATGATGACCTCCGCTGTTAAGTCCCATAGTGCTCAGAGCCATTTGAATCATTTTAGCCAGTGATATCAAAAGCCTTCAGACGACTGGAAGCTGTTGGCACTCATCTATGTGAGGCCCTGAGTATTGTGCAACATGTCCAGAGCGAGCTGGGTCGAGCTCGTGGTCATGTGGCTGACAAAGTGAAAACCAAATTGCAAAGTGTTCTCCAACGGAATCCTGGATATTCTACACTGTGCAAAATTAGTGGCAGTCTTTCAGGGAATGCCGCAACATTTGAAGATACTGAAATAAAGCTGAGCTCCAGTGACCTGGCTGCCGAAGCTGAACTCCAGTGACCTGGCATCATTCAAATACGCCCCAGTAACGTCTTGTGAAGTGGAGAGGAGCCTTTCCAGGTACAACACTATCCTCAGCGACAACTGTAGATCTTTGGCAATGAAAAACCTGAAAATGCACCTTCTGATCCAGTGCAACTTTGCAGATACTGAAGATTGACATACGGTATTAAATAATGTAAAACGCTTTAAATACTATGTAGAAATAAAAAACATTGTTTTACTGTTTCGACCGATGATCTTTTCACTGTACTTTGTGTTTAGACAATAAAACATTCAGACATTCAAACTATAAGTGCAAATTAGCCACAAACCCTACAAGAAGAAAGAACTATACTTACAGTATTCTCAGAAGTGAATTTTGTATTACTTTATGGTGAATACAAAATTAAATAAACAAACAAGAATGCTTTAAATAAACTTATATTCAGTGATATTTTATTTTTTAAGGTCATATTCATGTAAGTTTTACGCTACTGGCCATTAAAGTTGCTACACCACGAAGATGACGTGCTACAGACGCGAAATTTAACCGACAGGAAGAAGATGCTGTGATATGCAAATGATTAGCTAGTCAGAGCATTCACACAAGGTTGGCGCCGGTGGCGACACCTACAACGTACTGACATGAGGAAAGTTTCCAACCGATTTCTCATACACAAACAGCAGTTGACCGGCGTTGCCTGGTGAAACGTTGTTGTAATGCCTCGTGTAAGGAGGGGAAATGCGTACCATCACGTTTCCGACTTTGATAAAGGTCGGATTGTAGCTCATCGCGATTGCGGTTTTTCGTATGGCGACACTGTTGCTCGCGTTGGTCGATATCCAATGACTGTTAACAGAATATGGAATCGCTGGGTTCAGAAGGGTAATCGGAACGCCGTGCTGGATCCCAACGGCCTCGTATCACTACCAGTCGAGATGAAAGGCATCTTATCCTCATGGCTGTAACGGATCGTGCAACCACGTCTCGATCCCTGAGTCAACAGATGGGGATGTTTGCAAGACAACAACCATCTGCACGAACAGTTTGACGACGTTTGCAGCAGCATGGGCTATCAGCTTGGAGACCGTGGCTGCGGTTACCCTTGACGCTGTATCACAAACAGGAGCGCCTGCGATGGTGTACTCAACGACGAACCTGGATGCACGAATGGGAACACGTCATTATTTCGGATGAATCCAGGTTCTGTTTACAGCATCATGATGGTCGCATCCGTGTTTGGCGACATCGCGGTGAACGCACATTGGAAACGTGTATTCGTCATCGCAATACTGGCGTATCACCCGGCGTGATGGTATGGGGTGCCATTGGTTACACGTCTCGGTCACCTCTTGTTCGCATTGACGACATGTTGAACAGTGGACTTTACATTTCAGATGTGTTACGACCCGTGGCTCTACCCTTCATTCGATCCCTGCAAAACCCTACATTTCAGCAGGGTAATGCACGACCGCATGCTGCAGGTCCTGTATGGGCCTTTCTGGATACAGAAGATGTTCGACTGCTGCCCTGGCCAGCACATTCTCCAGATCTCTGACCAACTGAAAACGTCTGGTCAATGGTGGCCGAGCAACTGGCTCGCAACAATACGCCAGTCACTACTCTTGATGAACTGTGGTATCGTGTTGAAGCTGCATGGGCAGCTGTACCTGTACACGCCATTCAAGCTCTGTTTGACTCAATGCCCAGGGGTATCAAGGCCGTTATTATGAGTAGTAAGGCAACCTTCAAGTCAGGCCACTTCGCATTGTTGCCAAATTTATTGAAGATGGCTGCGATGACGTCATCCGAGATGGCGGCATGTAGACTTGGCAATATCGCATGACATCATCCAAGATGGCGGATTTTGGTGGTAATATAGACCATTTGTGTACGTCCACTAACCTACCCTCCATAAAAACGGCGGCAATTTTGAATTTTGGCGGGAAAATAGCCCAACTGGGCTAAGTCCACTAACCTAAGCCTCCAGAAGAAAAAATGGCGGGAAGTTTGAATTCCAACAGGATGATGCATGCAAAAACCGTACTTGTCTTTATTATTATTCATTATTGTTGATTATCATTCATTATCATTTATTATTATATATGTTCATTTATATCATTCATTATTATTTATTATTATTAGTGGCCTACCTCCACTATCATAGAAAACCACGCCAAGTTCAATCATTTATTATTATTTATACAATACGCCTGATTTTGGCGGCAAGAAAGCCATTTCCCTTACAACCATAACAAAAAATCGGCCACAGGTTCAAATTCCAACACGATAATCGGTCACACATACTAAATAGGCCACCTCATCGTACTAAGTTTGAATTTTCTCGCAGTCACTTATTGTTTCACTCATAAGCTATCAAAATCTCGTCAAATAATAATAATAAACTGCACTTCCACTAATCTAAGTCAACTCCTGTGAATTCGTGGGAAATGGACTGAGGTCTTTATTTCAAACAGTACGGTCATCACTAGTTCTCCAACATAACATATTCGAGATCGCAGCAGCATCCACCGTGCTCACTATTAGGTCTGGAGTCCAACTGTGTTAGTTCGTATCTCTGCCACCCGAGGACGTCGCCGTGACATCATTTAAGATGGCGGCAAGAAAGCCTATTGCATACGGCTAGAACGCAGGCTGTATCACGTGACTAAAGCATCCAGATAGAACACTGGAAAAAAAAATTGACCTTCAGCAACTTGTCCTTCTCTAGAATAAATGAGTCAACGTTTAAATCGTACCTAGTTACAGCTCTATCTCAATCGATCATCCCGTACACTCTCTGTTATCTTTTAACACAGATGTAAGTTTAGACGGGAATGATTCTCTGTCCTCCTGAAAAGCATCAAATACAGTATTCAACTCTCGTGTATCACTGCACCTTAGTAGTCATACACTATAATACGAACTCAAAGAGAAAAAAATTGACTACCTTCCTGATTCCGCTCACTTCGATGTCATCGTTTTCCTACATTCGTCTTGTTGCCGCATACTTGACTCCATGTACAAATTGCTCCCTGCGAACCAGAAAATAAGCATGCATGTCCTCACCGCATCTCGGTCCATATTAGGTCAGTTTATACGTATGCACTAATCAGTTTTCGCATTTCTTTCGATTTTATGTCAGGTCGATCCATACGACTGCGACATAACATATCGTTCTCTGTTCTAAAATTGCCTGTAAATGTAATTGCCTGTCGGACGTGTGACTTAGTGTGAGACAGGTTGATTGCACGCGTCCGTTGAGTTATTTTGCTATGCGTTATTTGGACAGATTATGAGTACTGATGGTGTTTACAGTTATG
This sequence comes from Schistocerca cancellata, assembly GCF_023864275.1. Taxonomy (NCBI): domain Eukaryota; kingdom Metazoa; phylum Arthropoda; class Insecta; order Orthoptera; family Acrididae; genus Schistocerca; species Schistocerca cancellata. Next base: position 1,098,101,250 of record NC_064626.1, on the reverse strand, counting down.
TGTATTGCATTATTTAGGTGCAGTTTGATATTGTGCACTGAAATTAGGAGCTGTTTGCGTGTCTGCCGACTGTGCAACATGACACCAGGTATATCAGGGCGAGTGTTTTTTGTATGAGAGTGAGAGGTACACTCGATGTGTAAATAAAATGTACGTTAAGCATTTGTGGGACGATACAAAATATGAGAGAGTTCGAGTTGGTTGTTATTTTTTGTACTTGGAGGGTTTGTTAGATCGAATTGCTGAGGCGAGTAGCTACGAGAGCGTGAGGGATGTGATTGCAGCTTATCTCCGTCTCTCAGCGGTTAACTAAAGATGGGGCGAGCAATGTTCTCGGCTTAGGTACTGGGGGTATGCTCTGGCCATGTGCTAGACCGTGTGGATTGAACAACAGTATTAGGGTCATAGTTTAACTACAATATTTATAGAGGACTATGTCCGACGCGGGTATAAAGGTCCAGACTGTGATGTGGGCGGTCTCGCGCTCGTGGTGTGTGAGAGAGGCAAAGCAGACGATTTTGAGTCATCACAGGTGATTTAGGTTAGTGGCTTCGTTTGCCACAATTTTCTTGTGTTTGGTAGCTAAACACGAACTGACCATCAGAATTGAAGCTTGGCTTATTTGTATAGACAGAATGTGATATAAGTTAATGTAGGTTAGTACACGTTAGTGCACATTAGTAAACGGAAGCAAGCATTAGTATATGTTAGCCAACGAATATGGGTCGGTAAAAGGACGTGGTGGTCTGTAGGGACTTTAACTACTTCATTTCAAGTCCAGGTGGGTGTGGCAGTGGCGAAAATTGATTCCAAGTCTAGGTGGACGTGGCAGTTTTCCGCATCAGAGAGGTTAATTAATTGATCAGATTAATTAAATCGTCATGCGGACTTTGTTACATTCACTGGCGGAGGTACTAAGCTAGGTACGCGCGATGGCTCATGTGTACGGACGTGTGTTTTCGCCAAGATCCTGGATTAGATAATCGAAGCATGTGGGCTGAATAATGAGAATCAGGTGATCAGTTAACTTAGTGAGAGGGTTCTTTGTCCGACAGAGCCACGTGGTCGAACACGCGTTGTGACGTCAAGGAAGTTTCCAACTCGGTAGAAAAAACATTACAGTTCGAGCGTGTCGGTTCCTATCTATCGGTCTTGAATTGCAAAGTTTTTGAGGGTGAGGGCGTCCTTTGTGCTCCATCACACGTGCTGGTGGCGCGGTATGTGGCGTGAGGCTGGTTTGGACAAAGCAAGTGTGACAGTTCCCGTCCGTCGGAGCTAGGAATTTGCGAACTTTAGGACCGATATAGCTTTTAGCGTGTCACGTGATAGAACTTCCCAAACATATCGGGCGGTTGTGTGAGGTAGGTAGCGGCAGGTTCGAACCTGTTCAGAAAAATAAATTTGGGTAGGAACGTGTCCTTTGTCCAGCACGTGGTCGACAGGTTCCATCCTGTCCAGCGTTAAGTGCTCGCGGGCGCAGAAAGATGTTTACGTAGCCGGACTCTGAGGCGAACGCGGCTGACCGTTTGTGGCTGGACCCTGAGGCGCCGCTTGCCGCCTACCTGGCGTGCTGGCCGGGGGCTGTGCGGGCACTGCTGGTCGCTTGACGTCAGCCGGCCAGGGAGCTGCCGATGGAGCGGGCTCAGCCGGCCACGCGTACGTCAGCTGCGCTCTGGAGTTTGCTGTGTGAGCATGGACAAGTCAGTTGGGACACACCTGCATGACCGTAATGCCTGAAGTAAAGAGTCATTTTCCCACCTTGTGACTTAGCGTAGTACAAGTGACGAGATTTTAATAATGCATGTCCGGGTGCTGATTTAGAAATACATGGCCAGATTTGACTGTCCAGCAAAGCAGGTAGCGACGGGTGTGACGTCAGGGTAGATTCCCCTCTCGAGCAAGCAACTTTGGCGACGAACGTGTGGCGGGGAGTTGCTTGTCCCACAAAGCCGCGTGGTGGATCTTGAACCGACCGGCCGATGTTTACACCGGCCGAGTGGCGCCTGTGACGTCAGCGGCGGCTTGCTGGCTGGACCAGCGGCGCGCGTGGGCTACTGCCGACCGACCTCTGCTGGCGACGACGTGAACTAAACCATTTGGGCTCTGCAGTTCGTGGTGTGACCATCTCGAAGTCAGTTGGGACACACCTGCATGACCGTAATGCCTGAAATAAAGAGTCATTTCCCCACCTGGTGACTTAGGTTTGTACAACTGGCGCGATTTTAATAATTTTGCGACGGAAGTATAAGTGACCGCGAAAATTCAAACTTGGTGGACGTGACCCAATTGGCTTTCTTGCCGCCATCTTAAATGTCGTCACGGCGACGTCCTCGGGTGGCTGAGATACGAACTAACACACAGTTGGACTCCAGACCTCGTAGCGAGCATGGTGGGTGCTGCTGCGATCTCGAATATCTTATGTTGGAGAACTAGTGATGACCGTACTGTTTGAAATAAAGACCTCAGTCCATTTCCCACGAATTCACAGGAGTTGCCTTAGATTAGTGGAAGTGCAGTTTATTATTATTATTTGACGAGATTTTGATAGCTTATGAGTGAAACAATAAGTGACTGCGAGAAAATTCAAACTTAGTACGATGAGGTGGCCTATTTAGTATGTGTGACCGATTATCGTGTTGGAATTTGAACCTGTGGCCGATTTTTTGTTATGGTTGTAAGGGAAATGGCTTTCTTGCCGCCAAAATCAGGCGTATTCTATAAATAATAATAAATGATTGAACTTAGCGCGATTTTCTATGTTAGTGGAGGTAGGCCAATAATAATAATAAATAATAATAAATGATAATAAATGATAATGAATGATAATAAATAATAATGAATAATAATAAACAAAAATAAGGTTTTGCAGCCATTATCGTGTTGGAATTTGAATTTGGAGGAAATTTTCTAGTGGAGGCACGTCAATAATAATAAATGATAATAAATGTAATGAATGATAATAAATGATAATGAATGTTAATAAATGATAATCAATAATAATGAATAATAATAATAAAAAAGACAAGTACGGTTTTTGCATGCATTATCCTGTTGGAATTCAAACTTCCCGCCATTTTTTCTTCTGGAGGCTTAGGTTAGTGGACGTAGCTCAATTGGCCTATTTTCCCGCCAAAATCCGTCATCGCCGCCATCTTGAATCAATTTGGCAACAATGCAGAGTGGCCTGATGCGAAGGTTGGCTACTACTATTATGGCGAGAGGTGGTTGTTCTGGGCACTGATTTCTCAGGATCGATGCACCCAAATTGCGTGAAAATGTAATCACATGTCAGTTCTAGTATGATATATGTGTCCAATGAATACCCGTTTATCATCCGCATTTCTTCTTGGTGTAGCAATTTTAATGGCCAGTAGTGTAGGTCATAAATGCTTGCATATTTCACTGTTTGTTAGGTAATTAAAATCCGGGCCCTATTCATCAGCCCCGGCCAGGGTCTACGAGTAGAGGCGTGCTTGCACCCCTACGCTCTGTATCAAAACCAATAAAAGGTCTTTGTAACGCTGAAAAGTGTTTGCCCAGGGACCCCATCGTCTCTGTAACCAACCCATTGGCCGCTTCATCTGGTGTCAGCAGGTAGTCTTCGAGCCCATCACCAAGTCCTTTCTTGACAATAGTACGAGCAACAACACCTATTGTATCTTCATTGCTGGGTGAGTGCAGTCTTTTTGTTTTGTTTTTGTTTGACTGCGAGTGTCTTGACTAGTCAGTGAGTTTTTCTCAGGGGCTGAGTTGTAAATGTAAGCTTAGTGTGTGATACAGGAACACAAACAGTAATGGGAGGAGGATTACTTGTTAGTGCTAGTTTTCTGATAGTTATGGGCAATAAGGGTGTCATGAGTAACAGCTATGACTCATTATGTAGAGGTATATAAAAAACTGTTAATCATCAGTAGTAATTTGGCAGGAGAAGCTAAGTTAAGTAGTTGTTTTGCTGTATAACATCAATGAGTAAGAGAAGCCACTCAGACGAGCAATATGTTAGTGTTGCACTTAAGTGGTCTCGTAATTTTATTTTGTTTCGTGTGGAGCAAGGCGTATGACTCGATATCATAGCATGTAAGGCAGTGCGGAGTGTTTCAGTGGTTTTTTTTTCAGGTTTATGATTGTGTAGCTCATGGCCTATAATCATTTCATGCAGTATCACAGGATCAGTACAGCAAGGTCGTTGATACCAGACGAGCTACGAGGGAGAAGATGTTGAGAATTTTAAGGTACAAAGTAGATAGAGTGCGAGTGGAAAGCATGGACAAGAATAAGAGATTAGAAGCACTTGATACTTAGATGGAGGAAAAGACGTAGCCCAAGACTCCAGAGAAGAGAAGACAGAAAGAAAAAAGAGGAAGCAGAATGGAAGAAGGACAATGCTGAAAGGGAGAGGAGCAGGCTTGCGGATAATTTACCTGTTCCTACAGAATGTCCGACTACAGTTGATGTGGTTAAACCTGTCACACCTGAGGAGAGCAGGACAGAATGTCCGGATTGGTTACACGATTTTCTTGGTAGGAAGACTAAATTAACTGTGCATTGTGTCGAAATACGACTTTGTGGGAATTTAAGTAAGGCAGAGAAGAATGACGTTGTTGAAGTTAAGGAGAGTAATGTAGAATTCCTGCTCCGATATCCAGTGAATTGTGGAGTCTGGGGTAACTGTAGTGCCAGACGTAATGAGTGTGGACCGTACCGAAGTGATTCAGTGAAGTGAAAGCAACAGGGGTGATCTATGTGACGTACTGCCTATCCCACTGGGTGGGTTCCGTGTTGAGGCCAGAGAGTCTAGGCCGGACGCCCAGGGAAGTGCAAGCACCTCTGATTTTTGTGTTGTGCAGAGTGGAACTACCGACGGATTTGTTGTTTTAGATATTACAGGGAATACACGAGAAGTTGTTGATACTTATGTTGCAGGTGTTGTGACAGAAACGGTGCAGGCACGCACGTTTCCTCAGAATCAGGGTGAACGGAGGAAAAGTAAGAGAAGGCGTGGCTGTAGAGTTGATAATCAGGTGGACAGAGCTTAATCTGGTGAAAAGTGTACGTCAGAGGTTCGGAATGTAAAAAACGAGCGCAAGTACTGGGTCACAGCCGTGACGCGCGGAGCGAGCTTTTCATAACACAGCCATAGTCTGGTGTATGGGATGAGCATGAAATGGGTGAAGGGTGCAAAGCAAGCCTGACTGAACATCATGCCAAAATTGACCGACGGCGACAAAAAGCCGTTGCCAGTGTGGAGACCTCACGACGTGCGTCTAGTGTAGAAGACGAACCACCTAAGCGATGTACAAATACATTCAGTAATAATTGGCATGACACAGTGCCGGCAGACAACGGGAAGTTGTTTTGGGTAGGCAGGAGTATCAGAAAATTCATTAACGACTGGTACAATGAAAAGAGTAAGTGGAACTACATGTCGAGGAGTTGGGAATGGGAGTACTATATTTAAGGATAGTTTTTGGAGTATGTTGTCTTGGGAAGCGTAAGATGAACTGTTGTCCGAAGGACAAAGGTCCGAAAGCTGTGCCAGAGCAAAGGGCGTAAAGTTGTAATGAAGCCAGACCAAGTTTTGTTGACGGTGACATATTAAGGATAATTGACTAAGAAAGAATGAGAGTCATTTTAGCTTGTAAGTGTGAAATGGAGAGCTAGCTTTTGTGTGCATGAGCATGGTAAGGGGCCTAGCAGTGGAATATGTTTCATAGAATTTGAATTAAGGAGCGGGGCAGGAGACTATTGAGAAATCATATGAATTTTTGCAAAACAAACGAGAGACGAAAGATGGATTTATGGAGTCAGGGACGATTTAGTACTTATTTTACGAATTAAGGGTAGAAGTAATTATAATAAAAAGCTGGGACAGGATGAGACCCGAGCAACCAGATCTTGTCCATGGGAGGGAGGGGGGGGGGGAGTGTAGTGCCGCGACGCAGTCTTTGGATATAAAACTATTATCCTTTAACAAAAGTAAAGAGAAGTAGCAGGGAAGCGCCATAGAGCATAGCGTTAACAGCTGCAGTCGGTAGCAGCCAGTATGGTGACATGTGGGTCACAGTAACAGACCACAAACTGATAGCGCTGCAAGGACAGCTGAGCTCAGAGGTAAACGAGCAGCGTAGCGGGAACAGTGGAGCAAGTGGGAGAGGTATCATCACATCAAGTTGAGTCTCTTGTTATGGAAACGTGACTAGGAGCCGGGTTTTAGTGAAACAACTAAGTCCTGGATGCATATAAATAAGTCTGGATTTTGAGACAGGGAGCACTTGTCAACGCCGAAGGCCAGCAGTACCACCACGATGCGACGCAGGACAATGAGACGACTGGGCTCCGACAGCCTCAGTCATGAGTTTGAGACCGCCATCTTTACCTGCCACCACTGACGCCGATTGCGAGGGGCCATAATCCGAGTGGGTTACTATCACAGCACAACACAACGCGATTCTGGTGTCAACGTGTAACGCCAGAAATGCATCTCCTCCTATTTCCATCTATTGTACTATAATTTTTTGTCATTATTTTGTTACCTCAAGACATGACATTTCTGTGTCTTTATATATCGTAATTGTTTTACTATTTGTATATATACATTTATGCATTTATGTCGATGTATAATTGGTTGTTTTGTAAATATTATTTGTATTTTTACGCTGGGTCTTGCCTAGGGAAAACCATGCTATCGAACGAATACATCGATAGGTCGTGTGGAGAACCAGAGTGTTTAGGATCTTTGGTAGTGTTAACTCTGTCGCGTGGAGCGCGGGCAGAGCAGAGAGAGTCTGGCTGGAGTAGTGCAGTGGAGCAGGTGTGTTGTGTGACGCTCCCGCGAGTTGCCGCGCTTTAGGGGTTTGGCAGCATGTAATTGCGCTCGAATTGCTATGATAGTTTCTGACACGGTGTCGCGGACGGGAAGCATTAGCTGGCACACATCAAGAGCCCGTTTCGCCTGGTGACCGTGTCGAGAAGAAGGCGCGCCAACATCCAGCTTCTGCAACAGCGACGGCCGACAATGAGTGACTGTCGTCGCTTGATCGACCGACGACTGCAAACCTTCAATCAACCAATAAGGAAGACTGGAAGCACGTAAAGTTTTAGAACCGTATGGCAGATCTCAGCTTTTAAAATTGTTGCATCACAAAATTACAGCAACTTAGCATGAACCTTTTTTGCTCATTGTCCCAATTGCATTACCAAGCAGGGTCCCTTCCTTTTCCGGAATGAACCCGAGTGTCGAAATTCAAACGCCAGCATTAAAGTAATATCATTTGATTTCACTGCTTTAATTTCAAAGTTCAGTTAAGGTATTCATAGCTGGCTAAAATATTTAGATTACACAAGCACAAATTAAGAGTGCGAGTTTTGTTACCGTATTTTAGCTTACCTGTGACTGCAGCTCAGCTTGGTACATACTAAATGTTACTATTGTTAATTGTCCAGAATCATTTAATTCAAGTTCAAAGTTAAATCTCTTATTTCTAAATTGCGTAGATTCAAGTAGCTTTTGAAATGATTGTTGAGATAGCCCAAGACTAACCCTATTTTACTAATTTCGTAGTGCATCAGAAACAAATCTCACTATTAATTTCAGTCACTAAATTAACTTTCAATTTTCCGGTTTTATTAATTCTTCTGCTAAATTAAGTCAGAGTGTAGTGAAATTTATTACTTCTGACAAACTTCCAGTTTTCACACTACATGTGTCAACCTTCAGTTGCCACGCTTCTAGTGCTAATTATATGTGCATTAACCTTTCTTTTTCAGTTACTATAGTAATTGTCCATAGGACTGGCGACCGTAATTTTCCCCAAATCTCAAATACCTAATTACCGCTAGTTAATTGTTAACGTAACGGCCGCACATTTACTTTCTTTATTAACTTTACCCCTTTTCAAAATTAATTTCCACCAGTTTCATTTGCATTTTTCCTTTCATTTAGATGTAACCGTTTCCTCCCTCTTTACCTACAGATTAACTTCGGTGACGATTGCTTTTCCCAAATTTCCATTAGGTACACACGGTTTAACTTTTCACTGTCATTAAGGTCGATAAGTGAGGAGGAGGTTACAAACGGCCGTGGCCTACAGAGGTTGCCGTCCTAAGCAGCGTAGGGTGCCGACTCACCTGCACCAGGCAGAAGCCCCCCCCCCCCCCCCCCTCGTAGAGTCATAGAGTCAACGACTAGAGGCATGCCTGCCTCACAAGGCCATCCATGTATCGAAATCCATAAAAGTTCTTTGTAACTGTTAACACTGTTTGCACTGGGCCTGTCACCTCCATTCACCACTCCACAGCTTCAAGATTGACTTGGCAACATTTCAACAAAATATTGTTGGCGAGTAACCCATTCTATCCAAACAAGTCTTATGAAAACATATTCTATTTGCCACTACTTGCAGGTGTAATATTTTAACTACTGTATCAATCAAAACAAAAGTGGGGAATGAAATGAACTTGGAACATGATGTATGATGTGCATTGGTAGACACCAATCCCAGAAAACAAAGAAAGAAAGAAGCAGTACCAAACATTTCATTGAGTTATTTTATACCTAATAAAGGATCGAGACAAAAAACAGAAGTTTACGTATTTGAAGGTTAGCCAAATATCTTTCATCTTACCCATTTTTAAGTCTAAGGTTTTTCTAGATGCTAAAATTCGTTGGGTTGTTAACAGATATCTGATCTCGTAATGGGTAATAATCACTGAAAGACTGATAACTGAAGTTGGCTGTGCGCCGGTACACCTGTATGTTAGCCAAATCTAACATAGGGCGCTTGAGGCTAAATAAAATGTGAGCAGAGAATATACAGGGTGTTCAAAATAAAGTGTCAAAAACTTGGAGAGGAGGTAATATTCGTCGAAGCAAAAAAAATAAGTCCAATAAACATGGGTCTGGAAACAAATACTTTCCGTGATAAACACGCGTTTATAGGAAGAGCTGCGCGACGCTTAGTTGCGAATATAAGCGCAGTCGTTGCATCGGCGCTCCATCAAATGTGTCAGCAAGGTATTATGATGTTTTGCTCTTAGCACTCTACTTACCATTAGGTGGTCTGCAGTCAGTATTGTGGTTCGAATCGTGTTGTAGGCTACGTTAGTTTTCGTAAAGCGGAGATTCACTTATATGTTTACTGTTACTGGGCTGTTTGTACGTACAAATGGCGTAGTACATTTACAATTACATTTTCTCTTTTCCACCACTTGTTAGCAACGGAAGCCTACTATTCGACATGTGAAATGGCAGATATGATATTCTGCTACGGTTTAGCAAATGAACGAAGTCTGCGAGCCCATGCCCTCTATGCTGAAAAATATCCGTAGCGTTGAGTGCCCTCTGATAATCTGTTCTGCAGACTTTTCCAGTGCACCTTGGAAGACTGACAGTGGAAGGCCCCGTTCAGTCCTCACACCTGACATGGGGGAGCGTGTCCTACGTATTATAAACTGTCACTTGTATATCTGTTTCACAGCTAACTTTATATACCTTTACTCCACTAGGGATATAAACTTCTTTAGCCTCTCCGAATAATCATTTTCTTTCAAACATCCGTGAAATAAAGTCAATAAAATCTCAATAGTGTAAGCTCAATAATCCAGATCTCTTCCAGTCTCGTGGCAAATGAGACGCGAGATAAACGAAACTTCAACGCCAAAAAGATTTCACTTGACGTAAATAAAATTTGCTTTCCAAATCAGTCACTCATAAAATTCATCTTCAAGCACACTTCCAAAAAAATCTTCAAAATTATGAACGTTAGCTTTTTAATAATTTTTTGGCAGCAATTATTAATTGCACTGCGGTAATTGATACACGTCTCAGACAGAACTAACACTTATAAACAGATTTCAACTTCTCGCAGCTAAATCAAGACAAGAACTCGAGACATATTTTAATTCATTACAATTCAAAACTACACTACTATCCATTAAAATTGCTACACCACGAAGATGACGTGCTACAGACGCAAAATTTAACCGACAGGAAGAAGATGCTGTGATATGCAAATGATTAGCTTTCCAGAGCATTCACACAAGGTTGGCGCCGGTGGCGACACCTACAACGTGCTGACATGAGGAAAGTTTCCAACCGATTTCTCATACACAAACAGCAGTTGACCGGCGTTGCCTGGTCAAACATTGTTGTGATGCCTCGTGCAAGGAGGGGAAATGCGTACCATCACGTTTCCGACTTTGATAAAGGTCGGACTGTAGACTATCGCGACTGCGGTTTATCGTATCGCGACATTGCTGCTCGCGTTGGTCGATATCCAATGACTGTTAGCAGAATATGGAATCGGTGGGTTCAGGCGGGTAATCGGAACGCCGTGCTGGAGCCCAACGGCCTCGTATCACTACCAGTCGAGATGAAAGGCATCTTATCCGCATGGCTGTAACGGATCGTGCAACCACGTCTCGATCCCTGAGTCAACAGGTGGGGTTGTTTGCAAGACAACAACCATCTGCACGAACAGTTCGACGACATTTGCAGCAGCATGGAATATCACCTCGGAGACCATGCCTGTTTTACCCTTGACGCTGCATCACAGACAGGAGCGCCTACGATGGTGTACTCAACGACGAACCTGGGTACAGGAATGGCAAAACGTCATTTTTTTTCGGATGAATCCAGGTTCTGTTTACAGCATCATGATGGTCACATCCGTGTTTGGCGACATCGCGGTGAACGCACATTGAAAGCGTGTATTCGTCATCGCCATACTGGCGAATCACCCGGCGTGATGGTATGTGGTGCCATTGGTTACGCGTCTTGGTCACCTCTCGTTCGCATTGACGGCACTGTGAACGGTGGACGTTACATTTCAGATGTGTTACGACCCGTGGCTCTACCCTTCATTCGATCCCTGTGAAACCGTACATTTCAGCAGGATAATGCACGACCGCATGTTGCAGGTCCTGTATGGGTCTTTTCTGGCTACAGAAAATGTTCGATTGCTGCTCTGGCCAGCACATTCTCCAGATCTCTCACCAATTGAAAACGTCTGATCAATGGTGGCCGAGCAACTGGATCGTCACAATATGCCAGTCACTACTCTTGATGAACTGTGGTATCGTGTTGAAGCTGCAAGGGCAGCTGTACCTGTACACGCCATCCAAGCTCTGTTTGGCTCAATGTCCAGGCGTATCAAGACCGTTATTACGGCCAGAGGTGGTGGTTCTGATTTCTCAGGATCTATGCACCCAAATCGCGTGAAAATGTAATCACATGTCAGTTCTAGTATAATATATTTGTCCAATGAACACCCGTTTATCATCTGCATTTCTTCTTGGTGTGGCAATTTTAATGGCCAGTAGTGTATTAAATTCATTTCTCTTCATTATAAATTTATGGTTGTGTGAGTCGCTTCGGAGGTGGGGTAGGGGGAGAGTTTGCAAAACTGCCGTCGCTTTACGCCACCGTAGGATGGCTGCGTAACGGCAAGGAAACTGGTCCTACTGCGACGCCTCACGCCTGTACCATGAAACAATAGAAAGAGTGTGTGTTTCTTGCAATACCATATTACAATAAGAAATATAAGCAATCTTTTCATTTTCAATAACGTGCATGTGTCGAGTGACGGAGACTGATCGATGTTACAATCTAATTTAATTCAGACTTTAGAAAATAGAAAATAAGTCAATACTGAAGCCATTCCACTAAACAGTTGTACGCAGTACGATGGAAACTTGCATTTTTACTGCTACATGAGAATGTCCTCAACTTTACAGGTATGACGAGGTCAGCTATTTAAGCCACAATTCGAACCATTCGATGTGGCATTTATTCAGATACAAGAGGCATTCCCATGGACAAAAGTTTGTTAAATAACGGAAATGTCCTGAATAACATCCGCAGTTGTATCCCCAATCTTTGCAGTTGTAGTCTGACACTTCCGCTTCATTTGTGAACAATATTTCATTTCCAAAACTTGTGACACGTTCTTCGCTGTCTACGGGAGCAGCTCTGCCATTGTTGTCTTCATGTTATCTCTGAGGAAGTGAGTAAGTAATGTCGCAGCGCTGTACGGGTCTATAAATACATCACTCTCTTCCGCGATGTTTCCTGGCTGTTGACGAAATAGCATCTACAGTCGCTGGGGAACAGGATTTTATTTAATAATGTATACTTCTGAGGCTTTTCTTACTAGAAACGTGGCCAGTATTGAATTTTTATAGAAAACGGTGACCACTTTAACTGAAAGTTGACGTACATCCTTCTGTGCGACTTTAAATTCGTACCAAGACAGGACTCGTAGACGACCAGAGAAGAAGTCACCTCAGTATGGAAGAGCAAAGATGGATGATCAGAAGTGAAGTACACGCAACAACCGCACGTCTTTTCCTTGACTCTCTGATTCTCAGTTTTCAAACACTAGAAGTCTAAAAGCTTTGGGCAGACCCCCTTTTGAACGCATACGTTTATTGCTGACGCGTATACGCTGTTTCATCACATGAGTTTCATATCACCATTATTCTATTCTTCCTGATTTTATTACGATTTTTGTGAAAACGTATCCACACTGTAGCAATACATGGTGCTATTCACATTTATACGCCACAAAAAGAGCGAGGATCACAGTAGCTAATGATGATGCAATAATAAGAGTATATCCCGAGAGGGACACATTAAATATTGTGGTGTCATAAGGTTCAATGTCGCCCATTCCTGTTCGTGATCTAAATGATTTACTTGGGATACTGTGGAACTCTCCAAAACTGTAATGTCTGATTACGACATGAACACATTGATAAAGGCTTCAAACACATCCATAGTAGACACCGCCGAGAGAGTAAGTGAATGGTCTTACAGCTGGTTCACAGCCAACAGCTCCACTTTTAATCTTATAAAAAAGACTCATTTTATACAATTCCAAACAAATCAGAATATCTTACAGGTACTAGAAGTAGAGATCAATGGTCTTACGCTTGATGAAGCTCCAAGTATGAAGTTACTGGGCACCCAGGTGGACAGTAAATTGACGTGACACCAGCATGTCAATAAGTTAACAAAAAATCTCAGTTATATCTGCTTTGCGCTTAGAAACCTTCTCATTTTGTTGACTTGCAGACAAGAGTGCTAGCATATTCACTCAATATTTTTGTGAGAAACATACTTCTTCTACAATTGCATGAAGTAAGAATATTGTATAAAGAAGACAACTGAACATCTTTGAAAATCTTCGTAAACTTCCATTATATGCTAATACCTTACTCTTTCACGGTATTTATGGTTAATAATAAGAATGAATTGAGGATTAAATCTGTAGTTCACAACCACAATACTAGAAATAAATATAATTTTCATGTATACTATGCATTCATCTTTAGGGTTCAGAATGAACTTTTTAATACTCTGGTACACAAGTTTATACCTGTTTGCTAGTGGAGCATCAGGCATGAAATTTGTAAACCCCAAATCTTCAAAAGCAAAGTGAAAGAATCACATTAGCCATTTAGCGGTGCCTTTTTACAAAATGCAGCAAGTTACCAGTTATTTAGGTGCAATTATCTAGTTAGCGTATTATCCGTGGTTGATTCGGTGATTTAAAGAAAAGGGAGAAAAATAAGTCTCAAATCCTCTGATAACATTTGAATCAATATTTTCTTTTAAAATTCATTATGCTGAGTATGACTCATGTGTTATCATATATTTCAAGACATTGAAATGCGTTGATCTGTCATTAGAGTAAGGTGGAAGAAATTTGTTTGACTATACACATGTTTTGGCTGTCTGGGAGGTATGAATGAAAAACAGATAAAAATTGACAGTTATTTTCTGAGGGTGAGCTAAAAACAAATAGTAGCGAATACTGTGTGTTTTAGTTTTGTTAACAAGCTGTCAGTTCCCAGTGAGTAATGTGTAAATATTGCAGTAGCCTTTCAAATATGACATTTTGCATGTTTTGTAAATATAAAATACAAGAAACTATCAGCCTCGATTGCGGTAATTACCGCATGATTCATATTAACCTGGATGATAAGGAGTTTGCTGTGGCAATTTTCTCGTAATACACAAGTAATCTGTGCGTAGTTACCAGAATTATTAGAGTAGGTAGATTAGCACTAGTTTTAATTTGTTGTTTATGCATCTTACAGAAGTAGCCAGCTGTGGTTGTTATTGCCTGTTAATGCATAACCTGATGTATCCTAAAGACTTTCCTTCATGATGAAACGAACAGAATACGAAGTCTGAATGAATGGATCCTCTCAATCTCTACTTGTATTGCAGTGACATTCCACCATGCCAATATCTGCCACGAGATCACACCCAAATAGGAATATTATTTCATCCATGAAGTTTACATCATCCTCGTCTTGCCTTCATACTCCTGGTCAATCCATTGTAGCTACTGCCACTTGTTTTTAAATATATATCTTCTTTAAGGACACTGAGGGCTGAGATGTGCTGATGAGATGCGTCTATTTCACTCTCCCCCTCCCCCCTTTTTCACCTGCCACTCACCCTGTTGCATAGTAACACCACAGTCTTTGTATGCTGTTTTAAGGAAAATTAAAGAAAGTGAGGTATCGCCTCATAAAAAAGTTTCATAGATTTCCAGAAAACCTGCCAAAAGGCTGTAAAAATTCTTAATGTGACGGCAGTTGGTGACCAAAGTTGTAACTGGCTCTTTGTGTAAAACAATTATAGCTTGTGTCTTCGACTACGATGCAAGAATATGGACTGGCTGAGTAGGAAAAGTAAAGACTGTGCAATCTCTTCAACAACAGTCAAGGTTCGAACATTGAGTTCATGGAACCTAATACCTCTCCATTTCATAATAAGTGTACCGTACTTAATTTTCAAAATCATTCTGCACCTCCACATTATTGTGTAATATATTGAGCACATCTTTTCGGGGCTTGCTGTGGTTATTACCTTCAGAATAAAACAGTTAATGGTCTTCAGTCAAGACGACATAATGTCATATAATGAAACAGCCAAATACTGTAGACCATTGTGACTGTTTTGAACTGCTTATTATACTCGTAATTTCAAGGAAAACCATGTATATTGAAACTGTCTACCTAAATGTGAAGCAAAATTCTTTATCTTTTTTCAGCGAGAGATGGAGAAGCAGAAGGAAATTTTAATAATAAAGGAAATTGAATGCAGAAAATTAAATTCATCGAATGCACCAGGTAAGTCAACAACTCATAATAATTTCCGTATTGTGTACTGTCATTTAGGATTGTAGATCTAAGGGTTGTTGTAAGTAATTGATCATTGGTTAACGTAACTTTCCAAATAACTTACGGGAATGCAGCCGGATGGCGTAGTCGACAACCGCATAACGCTTCACGTCACATGGCTGCGTTCCCGCCAGTTAATTTGAACATTTTATATTCTGGGAGAAACTCATGTGTCACTATTTGAGATTTTATTGTTATTTGAATCACTCCCATAACTGAAGTATTTGCATTGTACTGTATATTTATTGATCCAGCTTTGGCATACAGTACAGCTTGTACAAGTACTATTGGACACGTCAGAATAACGTGTCATTCAATATAAACGCAAAAGGAAAACGCATATAATCATTCTTGAACTCTGAGTTGTGCTGATTGATATAAATGAAGAAAACTTACTATTGTTCCAAATTTAGAAATTCTTGTACAGAGTAAAAACAGTGCTTCATTACGAATACCTTTAGTTTTTTCCCTTAAATACTAGTTCTGGAGCAATATTATTTCATCTATTGTATTATTGTGTAATGTGACATCACAGTGTATTATACTTTTGATGTAGAATAATGTTCTGGAAAACATTTGATAGATATTGACAGTTCTCTGGCTCCACAATTGTGCACAGCCCTGTTCTGCATTTTTCACCAATTTTCACGAGGAAGTTCCTAGAGAATAAAATGGTTTCAAGAAGGAGCAAACATGGAACAGTTATATGGCCAAGCTCATTAAAATGAGGTTTACAGGATTCCATTTTTTAAGGCCACAAATTATCCTCAGTCGCCTTCTTTACTTTATACACTGAAGAGCCAGAGAAACTGGTACACTTGCCTAATATCGTGTGGGTCCTTGCAAGAACACGGAAGTGCCATAACACGACGTGGCATGGACTCGACTAATGACTGAAGTAATGCTGGAGGGAACTGACACCACGAATCCTGCAGGGCTGTCCATAAATCCGTAAGAGTACGAGGGGGTGGAGATCTCTTCTGAACGGCACGTTGCAAGGCATCCAAGAAGTGCTCAATAATGTTTATGTCTGGAGAGTTTGTTTGCCATCGGAAGTGTTTATACTCAGAAAAGTGTTCCTGGAGTCACACTGTGGAAATACTGGACGTGTGCGGTGTCGCTTTGTGCAGCTGGAATTGCCGAAGTCCGTCGGAATGCGCAATGGACATGAATGGAGGCAGGTGTGAGACACGATGCTTACGTATCTGTCACCTATCAGAATCGTTTCTAGACATATCATGGGTCCCATATTACTCCATTACAGAGGCTCGACCAGCTTGAACAGTCCCCTGCTGCCATGGCAGTGTCCGTGGATTCATGAGATTGCCTCCATACCCGCACACGTCCATCGGCTAGATACAATTTGAAACAAGACTTGTCCGACCAGGCAACATGTTTCCAGTCGCAAACAGTCCAATGTCGGTCTTGATGGGCCCAGCGAGGCATAAGGCTTTGCGTCGTGCAGTCATCAAGGGTACACGAGTGGGCGTTTGGCTCTGAAAGCCGATATCGATGATGTTTCGCTGAATGATTCGCACGCTGACACTTGTTGATGGCCTAGCATTCAAAATCTGTAGCATCCGCTCGATAAAATTGAAACGAAACTTGTCCGACCAGGCAGCATGTTTCCAGTCGTCAGCAGTCCAATGTTGGTGTTGATGGACCCAGGCGAGGCATAAAGCTTTGTGTTGTGCAATCATCAAGGGTACACGAGTGGACCCTCGGCTCCGAAATCCCATATCGATGATGTTTCGCTGAATGGTTCGCACGCTGACACTTGTTGATGGCCCAGAATTGAAATCTGCAGCAATTTGCGGAAGTGTTGTACTTCTGTCACGTTGAACGATTCTCTATGGTCGTCGTTTGTCCCGTTCTTGCAGGATCTCTTTCCTTCCGCTGCAATGTCGGAGATTTGATATCTTACCGGATGCCTCATTCCACAGAACATTCGTGAAATGGTCGTACGGGAAAATCCCCACTTCATCGCTATCTCAGAGTTGCTGTGTCCCATCGCCAGTGCGCCAATTATAACACCACGTTCAAACTCACTGTTGTGATAACTCGGGAAATTGTTTTGTGACATCAGATACCGGTCGCCTCATGTCGGGCGCCAAAAATGTAGTGAATTCGAGAAATTAAATGAAATTAAACGCTAAGGGTACAAAATTGAGTGGTTCCTGTACGAATATAAAAGATTGCTTATATGTTCAAAACATGAAAGAAAAGTTTTTTTGTGCTGTTTACACAAAACAAAACAAAATCACAAATCTCAGGGCCGATTTGACAGGGTACGGACCGACTCAGTTATTAAGGGGAAGGAGGAGGGTACGAATCGTCTCACCATTCTTGTTATCATTCGTCGTTTACTGCTGTTGACTGCACCCGGGAACTCTGTCCAGGGAGTCGGGCCCCTTCCTCCTCCACGGCAGCTCGCGGCGACTTGGCGAAAGTGGCTGCGGTATTAAATCTCTTAAATCTTGATAACCTGCCATTGTAGCAGCAGCAACCGATCTAACAACTGCGCCATACACTTATTATCTTAAACAGAAGATAGACGTTGACTGTGGATATTGTACCACAGACACAGTCTCTTTGACTGTTCAGAGATGTCACTAAACCTGCCCAAAGATGTAAACAACCACGCATGAGCAGCGCCTATTAGACGGAGGAGATCCGACAGCCGATCAGTTCCAGTCATTCCTCCAGGAAGGAGGTACACAGCTCGTGTTGTCTGTAGTTCAACCATGTCTAGACGGTCAACACCACAGTTCGATCGCGTCCGCATTGTTACTTGGTGCTAGGAAGTGCTCTCAACAAGAGAAGTGTCCAGGTGTCTTGGAGTGATGTTGTTCGGACATGGAGGAGATACAGAGAGACTGGAACTGTCGACGACATGCCTCGCTCAGGCCGCCCAAGGGCTACTACTGCAGTGGATGACAGCTACCTACGGATTATGGCTCGATGGAACCCTGATGGTAACGCCACCTTGTTGAATAATGCTTTTCGTGCAGCCACAGGACGTCATGTTACGTCTCAAACTGTGCGCAGTAGGCTGAATGATGCGCAACTTTACCCCCGACTTCCATGGCGAGGTCCATCTTTGCAACCACGACACCATGCGCCACAGTACAGAAGGCCCCACCAACATGCCAAATGGACCGCTCAGGGTTGGCATCACTTTCTCTTCACCAGTGAGTGATGCATATGCCTTCAACCAGACAATCGTCACAGATGTGTTTGGAGGCAACCCGGTCAGGCTGAAAGCCTTAGACACACTGTCCAGCGAGTGTAGCAAGGTGGAGGTTCCCTGCTGGCATTCTGGGGTGGCAGTATGTGGGGCCGACGTACGCCGCTGGTGGTCATGGAAGGCGCCGTAACGGCTGTATGATACGTCAATGTGATCCTCCGACCGATAGTGTAACCATATCGGCAGCATATTGGCGAGGCATTTGTCTTCATGGACGACAATTCGCGCCCCCGTCGTGCACATCTTCTGAATGACTTACTTCAGGGTAGCGACATCGCTCGACTAGAGTGGCCAGCATGTTCTCCACACATAAACCGTATCGAACATGCCTGGGCTAGACTGAAAAGGGCTCTTTATGGACGACGTGACCCGCCAACCACTCTGAGGGATCTACGCCGAATCGCCGTTGAGGAGTGGGACAATCTGGACCAAGAGTGCCTTGATGAACTTGTGTATGCCACGATGAATACAGGCATGCATCAATGCAAGAGGAATGTGCTACTGGGTATTAGAGGTACCGGTGTGTACAGCAATCTGAACCACCGCTTCTGGAAGTCTCCCTGTATGGTGGTACAACATACAATGTGTGGTTTTCACGAGCAATAAAAAGGGCGGAACCTAAAATGATCGCGTCTGAAGTTAATCTGCCCAGTCAAGCAGTCAAGGCTATTTTCGAGTACAAAAAGAGTGCAGAAAAGCTCGCAATGACGATACAGTATACTCACTTCAATAGAAATCGTCTCAAAGATAACTCATTTCAAATTATGTCAAGACTGACTTCAAACCAAACACGACAATTGCAAAGAAAACATTGGAAAACGCACGAAAACTCTGGGTGCAAAACGAACTGAAAGAACTTTATATTAAAAAACAAATGTTCAACACACAGCTTTATAATGCAGAATTACGGTTGGGAAAGTTGCTTCAAAGACTAGAATATGATTCCGTAACCGAGAAATTCAGATAGTACACCGAGTTCATCGTACAGAAAACAAAAGAAACAAAAGCTACACGGAAGAAAAAACTAGCCAATCTTATAAAGCAACAGTTACCTCCCAAACTGAACCAAAACAGCCGAAGGAAACACACATTCTACACTACGTTTCCTCAACAACACGAACATAATATTCACTGCAGAAGAAGAGGCACTACTCTGCAAAGGTTTAAAACTCAATGTTCAAGCTCCACTGGACCAAAAGAACCAAGAAAAGCTCATCACTAGTGTCACATAGATCTTAAGCATCGCCCCTAAGAAGCAAAATGACAGAATAGCAGCCTGCCACAAACTTAACGAAATCATTGAAAAGGAAATTGCAGAACCATTCCCAGCATACAAGAAAAAAGGAGAAGCCCTTACATGTACCATTGAGACTAAGTTAATCATGAATAATGCAATAATTGTAAAAGGGTAACATAACTATTGTAATGAACACAGCAACATACGTTGAAAAAACTTTAGACTTCTTCCAAACCACCGACATAATAGAAATACATAAACATCCAACAGCCAGAATACAAAAAGAGATCAAACACATTTCAAACTACTACAACTTTCTACTCACCATCCAAGAAGCAAGAAACACTGTAACAATGAGCCCACAAGCACCTTGCCTTAGATCACAACCAAAGATCCACAAAAATAGGATCCTCATCAGACCTATAGTGAACTGTAGGAACAGCCCAACATGCAAACTCAATAAAATACTCTTCAGCATTCTCAAAGAAGCATACACATTCAATAACGAGAGAACACTTAAAACACAACAGAATTTACACAAAATGTCAAAAACATAGAAGTACCTGATGGAGTCACACTTGCCTCATTTAACAAACAAAATATTTATTCCTCTGTGACGGTAGATCACACACAGCAGATAATCAATGCCAACCTGAAAAAGCACAAAAAATCCCTTCAGTTCACATTACTCAACTAATGGACCTGCTTGAATTCGCACTTTCACACGACTATTTTAAATTTAACAATAAAATCTACAAACAAACAGATGCTCTGGCAGTGGGCTCGAATCTTTCTGTATTGCTAGCAGAAATATTTATAAGTAACTTAGAAGACAAAATCCTGAATTTCAACCACCGTCTCCTCAAAAATATCATCAACTACTAGAGATATGTAGATGATACCATCATTTTAATCATAGGCACTATAGATGACATCAGTGAGTTGCACCAGTTATTCAACAACTCCCATGAAAACATAAAATTCACAACACAACACACACTACAACCCATAACTCCTCTTGTCAGCCCACAGCCCACAAAATAGCAGCATTCCGGTGCGTGGTCAACAGAGCTATACAACTACCACTCTCTGAAGAAAAATGTGATCAGGAAATTGAAATAATAAAACAATCAGCTATTGCGAGTGGTTATAACAGCTCCATAGTGGACACCCTAAAACACTCAATAATGGCAAAGCCATCACAGCACAAACAAAAGAAAGAAAGTAACATCTTCCGTACAATCCCCTTTCTAGATAACATTTCATATCAAACTGCCAATGTCTTCAAACGAAAAGGCATAAGCATATCCTTTATCATAGACAACAAGATAGGACAGGAGCTACCCCACAACGTCAGCACACGAAACCCACTTCATCACGCAGGTGTGTATAAAACTGTAAAACTGAATGTTTGGACTGTGACTGCTTCTACGTAGTCCAGATAGGCAGATCTTTTGAGGTTAGATTTAAAGAACACATGGCAGCACTAAAAAACAAAAAATACCACACAACAACAATAGCCACCCACCTGCATGAAATAAAACTCCATGTTAACAACACAAGTATCAGCATCCTACACATCCAACCAAAACCCAGAAAAATAGATATCCTTGAAACTCTCGAAATATACAAACACCAAACAAAACAACCTGAATCCATATTAAATGACAAAAATGACAGTATTTACAGTAGTATCATCTCTGTTTTCATTAAATTGCATACACACATACACGTATACACACATGCACACATACACACACACACACACACACACACACACACACACACACACACACACTTTAGTATTTACCATAAATATTTAGTTATGTTGCCATGACAGCTGCCAAGAGTACAAGAGATTGACCTCATCTATCTACATCTCCATCTACGTGATTACTCTGCTATTCAGAACGAAGTGTCTGGCAGAGGGTTCAATAAACCACCTTCAAGCTCTTTCTCTACCGTTCCACTCTCGAACGGCATGCGGGGAAAACGAGCTCTTAAATTTTTATGTGCGAGCCCTGATTTCTCCTTTTTTTTTCGTGATGATCATTTCTCCCCATGTATGTGGATGGTAACAGAATGTCTTCACAATCGGAGGAGAAAACTGGTGATTGATATTTCATGACGAGATTCCGTCACAACGAAAAACACCTTTGTTTTAATGATTGCCACTCCAATTCACGTATCTTGTCTGTGACACTATCTCCCCTATTTCGCGAAAATAGAGAACGAGCTGCCCTTCTTTGTACTTTTCCGTCAGTCCCACCTGATGCGGATCCCACACCGCACAGCAGTAGTCAAGAATAGTCGACTGTTTACTCACTGAAACAACATTCCAACTAGACGTTTACTTGGGAACAGCGTTATAGCCGAAACAAGGTTACAGGAAAAAAGGAACATTACTAATTAAATTTTTTTCACCTTACCTGGAATTACTCATTATAATAAATTTGAATTTACAGGCGTTGGGTACTATCACGTCCCTAATAAGCTGTTTACTGATATTTGTTGCGTCTTCGTATTTGTTTACATCTGAAACGATTGCTATACAGAGCTGTGTTTTCTGGAGGTCACTTGTGATAACCACTTTGTATAGTCAGACGACTGTACCGAAAAGTGTTTAGAGATCCTGCAAGACATTTAGTATGCTGCCTGTATATCAGGCGCAAAGTGATTCAAGTCATTGAGATACTTGTGAGATAGGATATTACATTACCTGATGCGACACTGTGGGATACGGCCTATATCCAATTTACCTGTACACGTTTAACAGGAAAGACTATGGGGTCTGTCTGTGTGTGCCTACAGCAACACTCGATCATTATCTTTAACTGTGACGCCCTATATTGGAATTAGGGAACCAGTAGAGACTAGCCAACCACTTTACGAACTTAGAAGACATATCGATTGGTGGCAATAGTAGACGATGTTGCTAATACCATTTACCAGCAAGAAAAAGAGATATTTTCCAGTGTTCGGTAATTACAGAATCTCTCCCACCCTGCACAGCATCACCTTAGGAGCGATAATGTGAATAACGATTGCTAGCGAGTACATCTAGTGTTGTGGAACATGCGAATGCGAATGTGCAGTGAAGATCACAGCGACACTTAAGGCAGGACCAGTAGTAGCACATCACCCCACAGCGGCGTACGAGTAGCTCTACCTCGGCGACGAAGGCGAGGAGAAGCGTATCGAAGCGAAGTGTAAGACAGTGCCTTAATCAGTCCCTATGGTTTTTCCGGTGCTGTTCTTTGTTTCTTTTTTATTAATTACAAGAACTAAAAAGTGATTCTATGGCAGAGATAGCTCTGCTCTGGTGCGCATCTCCTCGTCTCCATCGCCATGGTGGAACTATGCCACCATGGGGCTGACATGGTACTCCTGGTTCTGCCTTCAGTGTCGTTGTGATCTTCGCTGCACCCACACATCCCGTATACACTGAGCGTGTCCGACCTCCCTTTTCCCAACTTAATGCAGCAACTCGATGTGGCATAGACTCAACAAGTCATCAGAAGTCCCCTGCAGAACTACTGAGACATGCTGCCTCCATAGGTGTCCATAACTGCGAAAGTGTTCCCAGTGCAAGATTTCGTGCACGAATTGACCTGTCGATCATGTCTCGTAAATTTTCAGTGAGATTCGTGTTTGGCGACCTGTGTGGCTAAATCATGGGTTCGATTTGTCCAGAGTGTGCTTCAGACCAGTCGCGAACAGTTGGGGCCTGGTGACATGGCCCATCGCTGTTTGAGAACATGACCTCCACAAGTGGTTGGATATGGTCTCCAAATAGCCGAACATAACAATTTCCAAGTCAATGATCGTTTCAGTTGGAACACAGGATCCAGTCCATTCCATGTAAACACAGCCCACACCATTACTGAGCCAATACCATTCTGCACGGTGCCTTATTGACAACTTAGATCCAGGCGTTGTGGGGTCTGCACCGCAATCGATCCCTACAGGCAGTTCTTACAAACTGAAATCGGGACTCATCTAACCAGACCGCGGTTTTCCATTTGTCTAACCGATTGGTCACAAGCCCAAGAGAGGCATTGTGTACGCGATACTATCACCATCTGTATATGCGCATGTCGTTGTCCCACGACTTTTGTCACACCAGTGTATACAAGGACAGCATTCATTTTACCTGTCTCCCTACATGTATACCTTTCCTTTACAATCTAGGTTCATATGGCTCATATTACGGAATATCCTCGATTCAGTATACAGCAATCAAGTACATCGGCAACGGCCCTGATACAAAATGTATTCGTGAATATACACTTCTGGAAATGGAAAAAAGAAACACATTGACACCGGTGTGTCAGACCCACCATACTTGCTCCGGACACTGCGAGAGGGCTGTACAAGCAATGATCACACGCACGGCACAGCGGACACACCAGGAACCGCGGTGTTGGCCGTCGAATGGCGCTAGCTGCGCAGCATTTGTGCACCGCCGCCGTCAGTGTCAGCCAGTTTGCCGTGGCATGCGGAGCTCCATCGCAGTCTTTAACACTGGTAGCATGCCGCGACAGCGTGGACGTGAACCGTATGTGCAGTTGACGGACTTTGAGCGAGGGCGTATAGTGGGCATGCGGGAGGCCGGGTGGACGTACCGCCGAATTGCTCAACACGTGGGGCGTGAGGTCTCCACAGTACATCGATGTTGTCGCCAGTGGTCGGCGGAAGGTGCACGTGCCCGTCGACCTGGGACCGGACCGCAGCGACGCACGGATGCACGCCAAGACCGTAGGATCCTACGCAGTGCCGTAGGGGACCGCACCGCCACTTCCCAGCAAATTAGGGACACTGTTGCTCCTGGGGTATCGGCGAGGACCATTCGCAACCGTCTCCATGAAGCTGGGCTACGCTCCCGCACACCGTTAGGCCGTCTTCCGCTCACGCCCCAACATCGTGCAGCCCGCCTCCAGTGGTGTCGCGACAGGCGTGAATGAGGGACGAATGGAGACGTGTCGTCTTCAGCGATGAGAGTCGCTTCTGCCTTGGTGCCAATGATGGTCGTATGCGTGTTTGGCGCCGTGCAGGTGAGCGCCACAATCAGGACTGCATACGACCGAGGCACACAGGGCCAACACCCGGAATCATGGTGTGGGGAGCGATCTCCTACACTGGCCGTACACCACTGGTGATCGCCGAGGGGACACTGAATAGTGCACGGTACATCCAAACCGTCATCGAACCCATCGTTCTACCATTCCTAGACCGGCAAGGGAACTTGCTGTTCCAACAGGACAATGCACGTCCGCATGTATCCCGTGCCACCCAACGTGCTCTAGAAGGTGTAAGTCAACTACCCTGGCCAGCAAGATCTCCGGATCTGTCCCCCATTGAGCATGTTTGGGACTGGATGAAGCGTCGTCTCACGCGGTCTGCACGTCCAGCACGAACACTGGTCCAACTGAGGCGCCAGGTGGAAATGGCATGGCAAGCCGTTCCACAGGACTACATCCAGCATCTCTACGATCGTCTCCATGGGAGAATAGCAGCCTGCATTGCTGCGAAAGGTGGATATACACTGTACTAGTGCCGACATTGTGCATGCTCTGTTGCCTGTGTCTATGTGCCTGTGGTTCTGTCAGTGTGATCATGTGATGTATCTGACCCCAGGAATGTGTCAATAAAGTTTCCCCTTCCTGGGACAATGAATTCACGGTGTTCTTATTTCAATTTCCAGGAGTGTATATTGTATTGTATTGTATGGAACTGGGGACCTAGAAACTACAGAGAGGCTTCTTCTCCGCCATAGCCCTCAGTGGTGTGGTACACAACCCCACAACTGGCTACAGCAGTCCACTCACCCCCCCCCCCCCCCCCCAGACGAGTGTAACCCCAAATGTTTGCATGATAGAATAATTATGGTGTATGCATACATGGAGAAAGTGTTTGCGCAGTAGTCGCCGACACAGTGTAACTGAGGCGGAGTAAGGGGAACCAGCCCGCATTCGCCAAGGCAGATGGAAAACCGCCTTAAAAACAATCCACAGACTGGCCGGCACACCGGACCTCGACATTAATCAGCCAGGCAGATTCGTGTCAGGGACCGGCACGCCTTCCCACCGGGAAAGCAGTGCGTTAGACAGCACGGCTAACTGGGCGGGCGTGAATACTGTTTGTGTGTTTCCTTTTTTATTAACTATTACTTACATCTACATCCATAGTCCGCAAGCCACGGTGTGTTGTATGGTGGAGCGTATTATGTGTACCTCTATCAATTACCCCCTTTCCTATTCTATTCACAAATATCTCACGGGAAGAACAGTTGCCTCCACGCGGGCTCAATCTCTCTGCTCTTATCTACCTGGTCTTTACACGAGATAAACATAGGAGGAAGCAGTATATTTGTCGACCCTTCCAGGAACGTGCACTCTGGACACTTTAACAGTAAATCATACTGTAATGCGGTGTCACCTCGCCTTTCCTGTTCCACTCACAAACTGTTTGAGGGAAGATTAATTGCCGGTAAACCCCCCTTGTGGGCTCAAATCTCCCTAGTTTTATCTTCGTGGTCTTTTCACGAGATATACATAGGAGGAAGCAGTATAAAAAAAATGGCTCTGAGCACTATGGGATTTAAATTCTGAGGTCATCAGTCCCCTAGAACTTAGAACTACTTAAACCTAACTAACCTAAGGACATCACACACATCCATGCCCGAGGCAGGATTCGAACCTGCGACCGTAGCTGTCGCGCGGTTCCAGACTGTAACGCCTAGAACCGCTCGGCCACCCCGGTCGGCGGAAGCAGTATATTTGTGGGCTGTTGTAGGAACGTACACTCTTTGCTCTTTAACAATAAATCATACTGCGATGCAGTACGTCTCTCTAGCAGCATCTGCTGCTGGAGTTAGTTGATCGTCTCTGTGACGCGTTTGTACCTACTAAACGAACCTGTAATGAAACGTGCTGCTCCTCTTTGGAGATTCTCTTTGTCCTCTGTCAATCCTACCCCATACAGATCCCCTACTGATGAGCAGTGTTCAATTATAGGCCAAACCAGGTTTTGTGAGCTATCTCCTTTGTTGATGGACCGCATTTCCTGAGGATTCTTCCAATGAATGTCATGGCCGACTGCACCAACGTCGAATAAAAGTTAACTGTGGTTAAATCTGCATTTAACACTGGCCAGTTCAAAATTCGTCTGCACCAACTTAGTTTAAAGTTAAACGAAAAAGTTAACTGCGGTTAAAGTTGACTGTGGTTGGAGGCTCATTTATCTTGAATTGATCACGCTTAAAATAAGGAAACACATACCATATTAAGATGGCGGCGCGTTTTGGTGTTTCAGATAGCACAGAAGATGAAAAAATGTTATATCTTGACCACGTAAATCATCATCACAACTGTATTCACCTACTTCTGGAAAGGGGAAATCCTTTCGAAGAAGGAAATTTGAAGAGAAATTTCGTCTTTCAAATGAAATAGTGTGGTGGTTACTATAACAAATCAACGAGACTTTGGAATTTCCTACTCACCAGAACATCTCAGTCTCGCCCACTAATAGACTTCTAATGACATTAAGGGTGCATTTGGAACGCATTACTGGTGCATTTAATACAACTTCCACTACAGTGCTAATGTTCACTTGACAGCAAAAAAAGTGGGCCACTGCTGAATGCAGACAACATAACGTAGCTGACTTGCAAATCCTCTAAAGACCGAAACCCTCTTGCGTACAATCGAGTGACTATACACAATGGTTACCACAAGAGACCACTAGAGAACGCTGCTCATTATGGCTGTCATCCAAATGTAAACTAATACTGCGATGCAACAAATATTAGAAAACACGTTTTAGAGATTAGACAGCTGCTAATGCTTGTAAATTAAACTTATTTACAACAAGTGACGCTTCAGAAGTCTTACCATGCCCATTAAATGACATGACGAGATTTTCTTCTTGTTCTGAATTTGAACCCAGTTTTGACCAAACAAAGCTTGTGTGTCTGATAGAGACTGAACTAGGAATAAACAGACTAAAATATCGAAGTTTTCACCAGTATAACTTTAAAAGGTCGAATGTCCATATCTGGAAATAAATGACGATATTTTTAGCACTGCACTAAGAACCTCATGAAGCTTATATTGCCCCTGAAAACTAACCACGAAAAGCATGCAATAAAGTGCAATGCACAATCGTGAAACGCCATGAAGTAAAGTTGTGGTGATGGACAGGGAGTAGAACCCAGTACCTGTTTGAATTGTTAACTAAGCACCGTCGGACTTCAGGTATTAAGTATGCTCATCAATAGCGTGATGTTGGAACCTGAAACGACGGTACAAGTGATTTTTGCCTGGCAGAGATTCGAACCCAGCACCTTTGTAGCTACGAATAGACATGAAACATTTATTGTTTCTTCACCAGTAGCGAGATGTGCACATGTTCGACTAGAGGTAACTCAACGAATAGTTCTGTGCTGCCAGGGGCTCCAACCCAGCGCATATCGTCGTTGTTGACCCCACATGAAGAGATGTCAACTACTTCGTTCGCTTTCACTAGTAGTTAGGATTAGGCCATTCGTAGATACCTGGAGGAGTTTGACATCGTGAGTAAACAACGAAATGATGGGAGAGTATCATCTAGAAGGTTTCAAATCCAGAGAAAAATTGGAAACGGAGCTCGAATCCTAGTCTAGTGCAAAAATTTTCAGATCTCAAAGTCACTTAAAATAAGAAATAAAAGTCCTATGACCTTACATGAGGATTGGTTCGTGAACTAGAATAACATTACCAGTGTAAGAAAGCTTACTAGAGACAGAGTTTCTGCAAGCAGCAACTTTGTCTCTGACGGCTAAAACTAATCCAACTCTGTTGCAGTCAGTAACGAATGTAAATGTTTAATGTTGATTTGGAATCACAGTACAGTCTTGGGTTCTTTACTTGTTGTTACAGAGATAGAAGAGGGTATATTTGTGACTGTTAAAAACTGGTACCCCAACGGAAATGGAACCACACCTTAGTCATTACAATCTATACTCAGTCCAACCAACCACCGAATTTTATATGTCTTAGCATCAGTTTTTATCATAATGGGGTACGCAGCACATGGTACAAAAAGTGTTGACTTGCAGTTCAGCTGTTGTTGTGAATAACGTATTCGTTTTGTAATAGTCTACAGCACGCAGTGCGAGCGCAAAGTGGTGATATTAAACCCTTCCTTATCCTTTCTGTTTTAAGTCATATTGCATCTGTCTGCTAAGAGCATCAGTCTGACAGAAGGTCAGAGACAGTTTCGCTATTTTTCTAACCACCTAGTGATAGAAAAAGCTTGGTGAAACAGGTTTATGAAAGGTCTCGTGGGTGTCGGTAATTGTTAAGACCAATTTCAGCGCCATCAGCCATCAGCCATTTGATGCAGACCTGCTTCTACCCAAGTGAGTGTATGATCTCCAGCGGACTTTCCTGCACTCTAATTAACAAGTACATAATTATGAAACATTTTATATGGTACACTACTGGCCATAAAAATTTCTACACCAAGAGGAAATGCAGATGATATACGGGTATTCGTTGGACAAATCTATTATACTAGACTGACATGTGATTACATTTTCACGCAATTTGGGTGCACAGATCCCGAGAAATCAGTACCCAGAACAACCACCTCTGGTCGTAATAGCGGCCTTGATACGCCTGGGCGTTGAGTCAAACAGAGCTTGGATGGGGTGTACGGGTACAGCTGCCCATGCAGCTTCAACACGATACCACAGTTCACCAAGAGTAGTGACTGGCGTATTCTGACGAGCCAGTTGCTTGGCCACCATTGACCAGACGTTTTCAGTAGGTCAGAGATCTGGAGAATGTGCTGATCAGGGCAACAGTCGAACAGTTTCTGTATCCAGAAAGGCCCGTACAGGACCTGCAACATGCGGTCGTGCATTATCCTGCTGAACTGTACGGTTTCGCAGGGATCGAATGAAGGGTAGAGCCACGGGTCGTAACACGTCTGAAATGTAACGTCCACTGTTCAAAGTGCCGTCAATGCGAACAAGAGGTGACAGAGACGTGTAACCAATGGCACCCCATACCATCACGCCGGGTGATACGCCAGTATTGCGATGACGAATACACGCTTCCAATGTGCGTTCGACGCGATGTCGCCAAACACGGATACGACCATCATGATGCTGTAAACAGAACCTGGATTCACCCGAAAAGATGACGTTTTGCCATTCGTGCACCCAGGTTCGTCGTTAAGTACACCACCGCAGGCGCTCCTGTCTGTGATGCAGCGTCAAGGGTAACCGCAGCCATGGTCTCCGAGCTGATAGTCCATAGTGCTGCAAACGTCGTCGAACTGTTCGTGCAGATGGTTGTTGTCTTGCAAACGTCCCCATCTGTTGATTCAGGGATAGAGACGTGGCTGCACGATCCGTTACAGCCATGCGGATAAGATGCCTGTCATCTCGACTGGTAGTGATACGAGGCCGTTGGGATCCAGCAAGGCGTTCCGTATTACCCTCCTGAACCCATTGAACCCATCGATTCCATATTCTGGTAACAGTCATTGGATCTCGACCAACGCGAGCAGAAATGTCGCGATACGATAAACCGCAATCGCGACAGGCTATAATCCGACCTTTATCAAAGTCGGAAAGCTGATGGTACGCATTTCTCCTCCTTACACGAGGCATCACAACAACGTTTCACCAGGCAACGCCGGTCAACTGCTGTTTGTGAACGAGAAATCGGTTGGAAACTTTTCTCATGTCAACACGTTGTAGGTGTCGACACTGGCGCCAATCTTGTGTGAATGGTCTGAAAAGCTAATCATTTGCATATCACAGCATCTTCTTCCTGTCGGTTAAATTTCGCGTCTGTAGCACTTGATCGTCGTGGTGTTGCAATTTTAATGGCCAGTAGTGTATAATACTGTGTTTCAGCATCTGCCATGGCGATTTTGTATGGCATATTACTATAAACGTTTTTAACAATGGTCTTACTTTGTTCAAGTTTATAGCATAGCTCGTGCCTTGACAACTTGAATATTTCTCATTTTTTACTTGTTGCGGAGCTTTGTTTATGCATCAGAAAACGAACTCTAAAAAGGATTATAGTTTAACATTTGTCCCATTGTGTTCTTTTGTGTTTTATAAAGGGAGAAAGCAATGGAGGCAATTCGAAACCCCGTTTGCCTTGTATGGAGTGGGTGCTTTCGAGAAAGCCAAGTTATATCGTTACAGGTATGATTAATCGCCACATTCAGGAAGACAAACAGGCGTTGATGAAGGACTTGGAATTTACTACTGTCAATTACGGTGTACCTGTTAATTGGCAAGTGTGACGACCAATTAACCTTCATGTGGAAGTTGCCTTCAGTAGTCATATTGAGGTTAAAAGAAAGGAAGGAGGATTACGGTACAATGGCTCGTCGAAAACGAGATCAGACGCGAACTAGGAAAAGTTGGGAAAGAAAGTCATCTGTGCACTTTCAGAGGATTGTTCCTTCCATTTGCTACAATAGATTTTAGGAGGTCAGTGTAAACCTAAATCAGTGAAGCCTGATTGCTATTTGGAGTACCATACGGTAACTTCATAAAGAGAAAATAGTGGGTAAGCCATAATAAACATTACCTCAAACGATGGCCTGTATAACTCCACAAATTTTATTGTTATTGATATACATCTGGTGGCGCAAAGTAGGTGTTTTGTGTTACGAACTGCTTCACAGGGATGAGTCCTTTGTAGTTGACATTTTTGGCAACAAATGAGATGCCTTGCAGTCGCAGAGTAACATAAGCAACATGGAAGATAGCACCAAGGAGTTTGGTTGACAAACATGCATACTGCGCGTCTTCCCATCTGATACCCGCATGTGTTTACCTTTCTCGTCCCTTATCGTTCAACCATCAATAAAGTTACTTTCCGCTGTCTTTTGTTTGTTTTGTTTTGACAATTGCGTTAAACGCGGCGTAACTCAGAATCAGCAAGTTGTGAATAACGTATTCTTTGTGTAGTAGTCTACGGCACGAAGGGTCAGTTCTTTGAAAGTGCACAGATGACTTCCTTTCCCACCGTTCCCAGTTCGCGTCTAATCTCGTTTTCGACGAGACATTGTACCGTAATCCTCCTTCCTTTCTTTTAACCTCAATGCGTGGATTCGATAAGACGGTAACGAGGTGGAATATATTGTTGACAGTTTCTCTGATATTTGTGTCTATTTTGTTAAGTAATTAATGGAAAACGCTTTTAATGTGCACTATAGTAATACAATTGATGCATCGTCATAATACCATACGATGAAAGACTATCTTAATTAAACGTGAAGTCTTTTGTCATACTCAAGGACCTTTGTCGGACTACAACGTAAATACGACAATGTGGCTGTGAGAGTTGTTACTGAATGAAGTACAGTTAGCAGATGATTCAGTGATACGACTTCATTAACAAATCTGTGTATTTTCAGTAGGGGTTCCGCAGTATTTTATGTTTCTTACCTCTACATCTGCTGGTTACTGAACGTAGCGAGACGTCTTAGGACGACAAAATTTCTAAAGATGTCGTTCTCTGTTCGATAGAGCTGTGTGTAGCTCTGTCACAGAGGACTTAAAATGTTACTCTCGCGCCAGTTTGGAACGGAGAGCTATTGCCTCTTCCTCTTTACAGTGCGTCGTCATTTTCATGGAGAACGCGATCAGCTGCTGCGTTCATCGCCTCCTCATTGCCCTTGTGATGGCTGATACAGATAATTCGCAATGTAGGCAACGAGATTAATTGTAGTAGCTGCATGAAAGTAATCTCCCCTGTCTGTAAACTTGTATTTGATCAGTCTGTGACACACCAAAGAAAAATTCATTCAGAATCTTTGATTGCTATACCACGAATATACAACCACTTGAAAGATAATTCTCTATCATTCTAGGAAGTAACAAAACTACCACAGCGTCATCAGACATGTTACACTCTGTTGTCATGATCCTGTCATATTTGTACCAGGAAGATTATGTTTATTCCTCGAGTGGGCTAACAATTCAGGAGTGCACCTTCTGCATCAACTATGCAGCGGCTTCATTAATTTTCCCACCACGTCATGAGTACTTTTCCAGTATTTATGATGAGGGAGAAGAAGGGAAATTTGCACAGACCACAGCACTGCATACGAAAGAAAATAACCGTAATCCACTCAGTTACAAATATATTTCATTGATAATGACATGTAGCAGAACATGTGAATAATTACTTTGATGCAACGTTATTAAATACCCCGAAATATATTAGATATTGACATCAAACCAGCATGGATTTGGGAAGCTGACACTTTTTCACACAACGTACTGTGTAAAGGGTCTCCCAAATTGATTTCGTATTTACAGAGTTCCAAAAAGGCTTTCGTTATCATTCCTCATAAACGGATTCCTACCACGTTGCTTTCCTACAGGCTATCGCCTGTTGTGGACTGGATTCGTGATTTCCTGTCTGAAGGGTCACAGTTTTCAGTAGGTGACAGGATGTCATCTAATGAAGCGGATGTGATGCGTGTGATTCCACAAGTAAAGTGATGTAGACTTTCTGCTATTTCTAACATATACAAACTGTTTAGCAGACAGTCGTAACATTTGTCTTAGATTTGTGTCAAATAATGCTGCCATCACATAAAGTCCTCAGAAGAGCAAAGCGAATTGCAAAATGATGTTGAAAATCTTCACAGTGCAGATTGTGACAATTGACCCTACACAATTAGATGTGGGAGGTTTCCCACATGATTACTAAGAAGGTTTCATCAAGCTTCGGAAGTCCATAAATAAAATAAATTTGAGGGTTATAGATTTAACAAAAGTCCTGGGGCTAACAAATATAAACAGCATAACTGGGAAACATCACTTGTTGTGACGGAGGTGGAACAAAATGTAGAGTGTATAATAATTATGTATAATAACTGTGTGTTATTTATGGTTGTCAAAGCAGAAAAATACGTAAAGACTTGTCATAGGTTAAGTGAATATTTTAGAGACATTGACATATTGAAGCCACAATATTCGGAAGCGGCAGGAGTAGGACAAGGAAAGCCGGCACATGTGCCGATATTGGTGGTCACTTTTCTGCCCAACTTGAGAAGGCCGATAACCAGCAGAGTTTGCGCAGCAGCAGTCAACAGTTCGACAGATTATTCTGTGACTTATCCAAAGCATTTGATTGTGTTAACCATGACATTATTGTAATTGTAATTTCTCTAAATTACAATTCTATGATATAAATGGAACAGCATATGAGTGGTTTAAGTCATATCTACAGAACAAGAAGCAAAAAGTCTCTTTATATACTTCAAGTGATTCAAAGGAGTTTGCCACTTCATCTGACTGGGGTGAAATTACGTGTTCCACAAGGTTCTATCATGGGTCCCCTCCTGTTTTTGATATATGTGTATGACCTCCCTTCTTATGTGAAACAAGATGCTGAACTGACACTCTTTTCTGATGATACAAGCATAATTATTAATGCAGTAAAAGAAAGTCTGGTAGAAAATGATACAAATAATGTCTTTGGAAAATGGGCTTGCTCTGTACTTTGAAAAAACACAGTACATCCAATTTTCTGCTGCAAAAAGTATAATTCCTTCAATAAACATAACACATCAAAATAAGTCAGTAGCCAGGGTAGAGCATACTAAGTTTTTGGGTGTACATATAGATGAGAATCTTAATTGGAAAATTCATTTTTTGGATCTCCTAAAGCGACTAGATTCAGCAACTTTTGCAATCAGAATAATTGCCAATTTTGAGGATGTAGAAATTAGTATGCTAACATACTTTGCATACTTCACTGTCATATGGAATAGTATTCTGAGGCAACTCAACACTTATTCAAAAGGTATTCTCTGCTCAAAAGAAAGTAGTTAGTATAATGTGTGGGATTCATAGTCGCACATCTTGTAGGCACCTGTTTAAAAGGTTAGGAATTCTCACAACTGCTTCACGGTACATCTGCCAGTAATGATTTTTTTTCTCAACAACATGGACCAGTTTAAAATCAACAGCGACATTCATGATTATAATACCAGAAAAAAGAAAGACCTACACTATCCTTTAATTAACCTATCTTTGGCACAGAAAGGGGTAAAATATGCTGCTATAAAACTTCTTGATAAATTACCAGATGAAATAAAATGTCTGACAGACAGCAGTAATAGTTTAAAAAACAAATTGAAATCATACCTCCTTGACAACTCTTTCTATACCATAGATGAATTCTTGAATATGAGTAAATAAATCTGGAGATATGATATATGCATTCTGTGCCATTTAAGGTACTGGGATAGATAATAGACATATTTAGGTATAACACTATAATGTAAAAAAAAAAAAGAAAAAAAGAACTTGTTACCCGTGCGTATTTCTTGTGCATTTGACACGTTCCACATCATAACGGTTTTCCGTGCTATTGATCAATGGAACACGTAACTAACTAAACTAGACTAAACTAAACAACGACCGAGCAGCTGGGGAATGCTTCCAAAGAGAACAAAGACCATCGCTGTTCGCACATCAGTGGTCAATGCTCCAGGAACTGTCAGCACACTGAACTCACGTGCGTGACGCATCTGGCGATGCGGAGGAGACGACAGGGAAATGCCCGATCACACCATCATAGTGGTAAAACAATGGAAAGCCAGCACGTGTGTCGACATTGGTCACGTTTCTGCCCAACGTGAGAAGGATAGATCAACGACCGAAGAGTAAGTTGCCGCCTAGAAACATCCCAACATTGGCACCTCCGACAAACGGGCGTGAAAGGGTCCTCCGAGAGAAGAAAGAAGACACGAAGAAACGTCGCCTGAACGATGATTAGTCAGAGGACGTCGTATTTTGCTACAACGACTTTGCCGCCACGCTGCTTGACAGATGTCAGTACCGCGCCAATAGGTCAACGCAGAAGATTCCATCCCAGATGTTACCAGCAAGAAGTTCGTGTGGTACTTATCCAGGTGACTGGTGAGGACAAAGGGACTGCGGCCTCACCAAATGGGTCTCCTGTGAGCCTAGGAATTGATGAACTCCGCCAGAGGACGCCAAACCTGAGGGTCGATGGTTCGATTCTGTGATGGAGGACCCCACGCCACGCCGTAGCCGCTTGTTAATAACGCAGCGAGAGAATTCATAAGGAGAAGACCACACCGCCGCCGCAGTGGGTCACGGTCACGGTACTGAGGGAAGAACACGACGCCTGGCACGCCGTTGAAACACGAGCCGTCGCCGCATCAGCGGTCACTGAATCTGCACGCTACGACTCCGCCGCTCCGCAGCCGCGAGGAATTGAGCGAGTTAAAACACATAGTATTACCCTGTTTGTTCAAAGGGTCTTCAGTCACAATAAATGACTGTTAGTGGAACCACCAACGTTTCTCTCACACCTCACCCACTGAGCCAAGGAAGGAGCCCACTCTACCTCCACAAAGTGTCGCTTTGCCTCCCGCCATCCCCGACAAAATAGCGACCTTAGCTCGTCTCTGTCACTGACTTTCAATATCTAGTGTCACTAAACCTCGACCCGCTACGAAATGTTGGGTTACTGACACAGCCATTAGAAAACCGAAGAAGTCTACTAAGGAGACCACGAGCACTACGGTTGTTCGACCTCTTCTGGAATATTGCTGAACACTGTGCGATCGTCACCTGACGGGGTTGATGGAGGCCACTGAAAACGTTGAAAGAAGGCAGCTGATTTTGTAGTCTAGCGAATTAGGGGAGAGAGGGTGACGGTTTTCTTTTTTTTTCCCTTGACGTTGGAGAGAGGGAGGAGGCAGGGGGACGAGTTGTGGACACAATATTAAAACAAACGCTTTTTCACTGTATCGCGTTATTTCAACAACATTTCAGCCACGAACCTCCTCTTCTGAATACAAACTTCTGCCGTACAAAGAGAAATTAGAACTCCCGGGCATAAATTTTTTGCTGTTCATTTTTCTCGGGCTTCATATGTGAGTTGACTGGTCGCGAAATTGAAGCGATTCTGTAAACCCTTAATGAACTGCGAATTACAGAGTAATCGTGTATCACTGTGATGTAAATGAAGTGCCTCAGCAGAACGTAATTTCCGTTGTGCAGCACTTAAAGTTTCAGATACACTGAGTATACTTTGTAAGTGCTAAAATGTGAATAATATACCGTGTACACCCAATTATTTGGCAATTTTGCCACTAAAACTGTTTACTTTTAAAATCTGTTTAGCTATCTTAGTAGAACACATATTTTCTTAAAGACCTTATGCTGAGTACTTATAAGAAAGAATAGTTTCTTGCATCATGTTTTTGCTAGCTAGTTGAAATACACTCCTGGAAATTGAAATAAGAACACCGTGAATTCATTGTCCCAGGAAGGGGAAACTTTATTGACACATTCCTGGGGTCAGATACATCACATGATCACACTGACAGAACCACAGGCACATAGACACAGGCAACAGAGCATGCACAATGTCGGCACTAGTACAGTGTATATCCACCTTTCGCAGCAATGCAGGCTGCTATTCTCCCATGGAGACGATCGTAGAGATGCTGGATGTAGTCCTGTGGAACGGCTTGCCATGCCATCTCCACCTGGCGCCTCAGTTGGACCAGCGTTCGTGCTGGACGTGCAGACCGCGTGAGACGACGCTTCATCCAGTCCCAAACATGCTCAATGGGGGACAGATCCGGAGATCTTGCTGGCCAGGGTAGTTGACTTACACCTTCTAGAGCACATTGGGTGGCACGGGATATATGCGGACGTGCATTGTCCTGTTGGAACAGCAAGTTCCCTTGCCGGTCTAGGAATGGTAGAACGATGGGTTCGATGACGGTTTGGATGTACCGTGCACTATTCAGTGTCCCCTCGACGATCACCAGCGGTGTACGACCAGTGTAGGAGATCGCTCCCCACACCATGATGCCGGGTGTTGGCCCTGTGTGCCTCGGTCGTATGCAGTCCTGATTGTGGCGCTCACCTGCACGGCGCCAAACACGCATACGACCATCATTGGCACCAAGGCAGAAGCGACTCTCATCGCTGAAGACGACACGTCTCCATTCGTCCCTCCATTCACGCCTGTCGCGACACCACTGGAGGCGGGCTGCACGATGTTGGGGCGTGAGCGGAAGACGGCCTAACGGTGTGCGGGACCGTAGCCCAGCTTCATGGAGACGGTTGCGAATGGTCCTCGCCGATACCCCAGGAGCAACAGTGTCCCTAATTTGCTGGAAAGTGGCGGTGCGGTCCCCTACGGCACTGCGTAGGATCCTACGGTCTTGGCGTGCATCCGTGCGTCGCTGCGGTCCGGTCCCAGGTCGACGGGCACGTGCACCTTCCGCCGACCACTGGCGACAACATCGATGTACTGTGGAGACCTCACGCCCCACGTGTTGAGCAATTCGGCGGTACGTCCACCCGGCCTCCCGCATGCCCACTATACGCCCTCGCTCAAAGTCCGTCAACTGCACATACGGTTCACGTCTACGCTGTCGCGGCATGCTACCAGTGTTAAAGACTGCGATGGAGCTCCGTATGCCACGGCAAACTGGCTGACACTGACGGCGGCGGTGCACAAATGCTGCGCAGCTAGCGCCATTCGACGGCCAACACCGCGGTTCCTGGCGTGTCCGCTGTGCCGTGCGTGTGATCATTGCTTGTACAGCCCTCTCGCAGTGTCCGGAGCAAGTATGGTGGGTGTGACACACCGGTGTCAATGTGTTCTTTTTTCCATTTCCAGGAGTGTATTTTGCGTTAGCTACATTTATCATGAGTGTATTCTTTAACTTATTTTTCGTTAAATATTTGAATGAAACGTCGAAAGTAGATGTGCCTTCCTCCTCATGTTGTAGCAAAATAGCTCTAGCTGCGTTAGTTTGTGTCGTAGACTTGGGTAGGGTACATGAAATGTTTGGTACTTCAAGGAGTAAGCATGGCTTTGTTAGGACCCATAGTAGCCGCGACTCGTAAGCGACGGGAGATCCAGCCTGGATGGCCGATTGGCTGGCCAGCAAGATACACTATGTGATCAAAAGTATCCCGACACCTGTCTGAAAATGACTTACAAGTTCGTGGCGCCCTCCATCGGTATTGCTGGTATTCAATATGGTGTTGGTCCACTCTCTCAGGCATACATTCAATTAGGTGCTAGAACGTAAGATGGGGAATGCCAGCCCATTCTTCACGGAGTGCTGCACTGAGGAGAGGTATCGATGTCAGTCGGTGAGGCCTGGGACCAAGTCGGCGTTCCAAAACATCCCAAAGGTGTTCTATAGGATTCGCGTCAGGACTCTGTGCAAACCAGTTCATTACAGGGATGTTACTGTCGTGTAACCACACCGCCAGAGGCCGTGCACTATGAACAGACGCTCGATCATGTTGAAAGATGCAATCGCCATACCCGTATTGCTCTTCAGTAGTGGAAAGCAAGAAGGTGCTGAAAACATCAATGTAGGCCTGTGCTGTGATAGTGCCACGCAAAACCACAAGGGATGCACCCCCCTCCATGAAAAACACGGCCACACCATAACACCACAGCCTCCGAATTTTACTGTTGGCGTTATACACGCTGGCAGATGACGTTCACCAGGCATTCGCCACACCCACACTCTGCCATGGGATCGCCACATCGTGTACCGTGATTTGTCTCTACAACCACGATTCTCCACTGTTCAGTCGCCCAATGTTTACGCTCCTTACACCAAGCAAGGCGTCGTTTGTCATTTACCGGCGTGATGTGTGTCTTATGAGCAGCCACTCGACCATGAAATCAAAGATTTCTCAGCTCCCGCCTAACTGTCAAAGTACTTGCAGTGGATCCTGATGCAGTTTGGAATTCCTGTGTGATTGTCTGTATAGATGTCTGCCTAGTACACATTACGATCATCTTCAACAGTCGGTGGTCAACAGACGAGGCCGGCCTGTACGCTTTTGTGCTGTATGTGTCCCTTGACGTTTCCACTTCGCTATCACATCGGAAATAGTGGACCTATGGAAGTCTAGGAGTGTCGAAATCTCGCGTACAGACCTATGAAACAAATGACACCCTATCACCGGACCACGTTCGAAGTCCATGAGTTCCACGGAGCGCCACATTCTGTTCTCTCGTGATGTCTAATGACTACTGAGGTCGCTGATATGAAGTACCTGGCAGCAGGTGGCAGCACAATGCACATAATATGAAAAACGTGTGTTTTGGGAGGGTGTTCAAAAAATGGTTCAAATGGCTCTGAGCACTATGCGACTGAACTTCTGAGGTCATCAGTCGCCAAGAACTTAGAACTAATTAAACCTAACTAACGTAAGGACATCACACACATCCATGCCCGAGGCAGGATTCGAACCTGCGACCGGAGCGGTCACTCGGTTCCAGACTGTAGTGCCTAGAAGCACACGGCCACTCCGGCCGGCTTGTGGGAGGGTGTCCGGATACTTTTGATCACATAGTGTACAGCCTGGTGCCGAGGTGAGACCGAAGCGAGCGAGCCGGCAGTGACAGGCCAACAGACCCCCACTCCCCACCTCCTTCTCCCCAGCCAGGGACAGGCCAGCACAGCCACAATTATTCATGGCTCTGCCTCTGCCTCTCCCTTCGACATAGGCATGTTTACTTCCTTTCTTGGCATCAATATAAGATCAGCAAGCATAAATACACATCAGGCTGTCTGTTGTAAAGGCTCACTGAGAGACATCAAACTGAGAACTGTCGCTCTTATTGGAGAAGGTGGATATTCCATCAGAGTAGCTGGCAGAAGGTGTGGTGTGGCATATACCATTGGAACGAGATGGTGGAGGAACTACATTGAAAGAAGCCCTACCAAAAGAGCTCCTGGCTGAGGCAGGAAGAGAGTGAGCTCACCGCAGGACAGATGAACGACATCTTTAGAAATTTTGTCATCCTGGGACGTCTCGCTACGTTCAGTAACCAGTAGATCTAGAGATAAGAAACATAAAATACAGCGGATCTCCTACTGAAAATACACAAATCTATTAATGAAATCCTATCACTGAATATTCCGTTAACTGTATTTCATTCAGCAGCTACTCTCACAGCCACATTGTCGTATTCACATTGTAGCTTGGTAAAGCTACTGAAGTACGACAAAAGACTTCACGTTGATTAAGATAGCCATTTTTGTATGATATTATGATGAGACCCCAGTTGTATTATTGTAGCGCATATTAATACCGTTCCCCTATTGAAAAAAATAGATACAAATATAAGATAAATTGTCAACAATATATTCCACCACGTTATCGAAAACCATTTGATGATGTGCGGGTAATTTTTCGATCCCATGCGGGTAATGACTTGCTGATTCTGAGTTAAGCCACGTGTAAAGCACAATCACCAAAACAAAAACAAACAAAAGAAAAAAACTAACTTCCTAGGGCGAGGAAGGTAAACACATGCGGTTGCCAGGTTAGAAGATGTGCAATAGGTATGTTTGTCAACGAAGCTCCTTGGTGCTGTCTTCTATGTCGCTTATGTTAGTTACTCCTCGACTGCAAAGCATCTTATTTGTTGCCAAAAACGTCGACTGCAAAGGAATGTCCCTGTGAAGCAGTTTGTAACACAAAACGCCTACCTACTTTGCGCCACCAAAATGTATATCAAATTATCAACAACAATAAAATTTGTTGACGTATACAGACTAATGTTTGAGATAATTTTTGTTATGGCTTACCCACTGTTTTCTCCTTATGAAGTTACCGTATGGTACTTCAAATCGCAATCAGGCTTCACTGATTTAGGTTTACGGTGACCTCCTTCAATCTGTTTCAGCAAATGCAAGGATCAGCCCTTTGAAATAGCGCAGATGACACCCTTCCCCATCCTTTCCAGTTCGCGTCTAATCCCGTTTTCGACGAGATGTTGTACAATAACCCTCCTCCTTTTCTTTTAACCTCAATATGACTTCTGAAGGCAAATCTCACACAAAGGTTAGCTGATCATCACATTTGTCAATTATCGGATACACTGCCATTGATCATAGTAGTAAATTGA
This sequence comes from Schistocerca cancellata, assembly GCF_023864275.1. NCBI lineage: Eukaryota > Metazoa > Arthropoda > Insecta > Orthoptera > Acrididae > Schistocerca > Schistocerca cancellata. The sequence goes on along the minus strand of NC_064626.1, from coordinate 1,098,059,597 downwards.
ATGTGGTGATTAATGTATCTCAAATCAGTCATACTTGGAACGATACAACTGAACTTTCTCGAAAGCACGCATTCCATACCATAATGGGGACAGGTGTTTCGAATTGCCTCCACTGCTTTCATATTAAACACAGACAGAAACAATGGTACAAATATCAGACTTTACTCCGTTTTAGAGCCCATTTTCTAATGTATAAATGATGCTCCTCATAATGCCAGAAATGAGAAATATTGAAGTTGTCATGGCACGAGCTATACTACAAACTTGAACAAAGTAAGACCATTGTTAAATACGTTTTTAGTAATATGCCATACAAAATCGCCACGAAGAATCCAGAAACACAGTATTATGTCATACAAAATGTTTCATAATGTCGTACTTGTTAATTTGGGTGCAGACAAGTCCTCTGGAGATCATAGACTCTATGCCTGATTTATCGTGATCACTTGGGTGGAAGCAGGTCTGCATCAAATGGCCGATGGCTAATGGCGCTGAAATTGGTTTTAGCATGACCAACACCCATGAGCCATTTCGTTAACATGTTTCATTAAGAATTTTCTGTTACTGGGTGACTAGAAAAACAACGAAACTCTCTCTGACCTCTGATTGATGCTCTTATCAGACAGACGGAATGTGCCTTTAAAAAGCAAGGAAAAGGATGAGTTTGATATCACCACTTGGCCCTCGTACTGCGTGACATTGACAATAGTTGATGTGCAAGTCAACACATCTCTCCCCATGTGCTGCTTACCCCTTTATGACAAAAACATGATGCTTAAACATGTGAAATTCGGGCGTTGGTTGGACTGAGACTAGCTTCTAATGACTCAGATGTGGGTTTGATTTCCACTGGGGGTACCAGTTTTTAATAGCCACTAACATACCCTCTTCATCTCCAGTAACAGCAAGTAAAGAACCCAGGATTGCACTGTGGTTCCAATCAACATTAAACATTGATGAAGGTTTCTTGGGTCTCCAGCAGGATGGTAGCGTTGACGTATCGCGATGTTTCGGGAAGTGTCATACTACCCATCTTATGGCAAAGTCTCGAGATTTGCAGAGAGTGGAGTATTCATATGCACGGTCACCCCTCTCCACTAGACCTCGCGATGCTGTGGTGGACCAGCAGCGTGGGCACGGTGGTGGGGGTAGCGGTCGCCCTGGCAGCCGCGATCAGTTCTCAGTGTAAGCATGAGTTTCTGGAGGACCTCAACAGCATCCACACGAATATCAAATTTACAATGGAAATGGAGGAAAATCTTTGGCTACAGATGTGACAGTTATTGTCGACAGGCTGTATGGAAGGGACTTCTTGGTATGTAAGGCGTGGCAGCTGTCGAAGTGGAGGTACTGCTGTTGGTTGATACATAGGTTTGATGTGGAAGGAAGTTCTGATGTAGTCATTAACAGCACATCAGCTGCAGCACCTCTCCCAGGGTTCGTGACCGTGATGGTTGGAAGCTAGACAACTAGAAACTGTGACCTAATCAGATGAGTCCTGATTTCAGTTGGAGCTGGTCCAGCTGAACTGATTGACTTGGAAAGGTTATGTTCAGCTATTTGGAGACTATCTCCAACCATTCTTGGATGTCATGTTCCCAAACAAAAATGTCATGTCAGGGGGCCACAGTTCTTCATGAAAAACATTCTATACAATTCAACTGAATGGTTTTGCCACCCAGATCATCCGACATCAATCCTCTCAAACTGAATATTAAGGACATAATCTAGATGTCAGTTCATTCACAGCATCAGGCACTGGCAACACTTCCGCAATTGTGGGTGGCTCAATATTTCTGCAGGGAACTTCCAGCGACGTCTTAAATCCATGTCATGTCAAGTTGCTGCACTATGCTGGGAAAAAGGAGGTCTGACACAGTATTAGGTCTTTTGCAACCCCAGTTTTACAGAGAGATGCAAGTCGATGGTTGATATTTTTAATTTTTGTATTTTAATTTCTTTCCCTGGAAGATTATTGAAAATAAAAACTGCAGCATACTGCACAAATTGCTGCAATTTTTAAAGAAAGTTCTTCAAGCTGCAGTTATTTTTCTATCTAATTTTCATCATGTCATTTTCTTTTGAATAAGTTTGTGTTATTAACCATAAATCCCATGTGTACAGGGCTGACAGAATTACACAAACACATTGCACATTGTTCTGAGAGCCATTTTCTGAGCTAAGAATATTCTTTGTAAATTCTTACAGTACATGGCTAAATGATTTGATACAGTGGAAGTATGCAAAGTAACAAGTTTCAGTGTCAGATGCAGAGGAAATTATGCTAGTAGTATAGATAGCAGCGTTAAGTTTCTATACGGGATCATAATCTCATACTGTGAAGAGAGTTTTTCATTTATTTTGGGTACAAGGAATTTGAAATGATGAACTTCAATGATTATTTGAGCTCTTTCTGAGAGTAACAGTTTACTTCTACAAGAGATCTGTGTCTACTCTTTATGCTGTATGCTCTGTGCTTTGTTGCTGTTAAGTGTTAATATGTTTTCTGCAAGTCATGAGCTAATCTTATTCACTTCCATACTTGCTGTACCATTCACATTATATTCCCTGTCTCTCATAATGACACTTGTGTCACTTGAAAATGAACAATGTTTGGATCACTTGCCATGTAAAGAAGCAAAAATGAAGTACCTATGAACAAGAAAGTCGTCACAACATTGATGGTAACACCATATGTGCTATAAAACAGATTACATTTATCTGTAAAATGTGAAGTAAGATTCCTGAAAATAATTTTAAAAAATCTTTTTATGATTGATAGTTTTAATTATCACCTTAAAGAAATCCAGGTGCGATCATGAAACTTGGTGATTGTGTCAGCCCTCTTCATATTCACCCATCAATGCATTATATTTTTCCCACAGTGGATGATTTGGTGTAGACCTTGGCTGTAGAAGTCTGCATTTTCAATGTTCATGAAATGCATGACCTCAAAAATCATCTTATTATCTTGCTGTAAGTGCCTGCCACAAATGGTTTCTTCACATGATGAAAGGGAAAGAAGCCACTGGGTGTCATGTCAGGAGAATATGAGGAGCGTGAAGTGGTTGAGGCAAAATTTGATAGCACAAAGAAGCATCAAGTGTGACTCCTTCCTGTGTAGAGTGAGCTGTAGCATCACTACAAACCAAAAACACACTCTTTGACGTCCACACATGACTCTTCATTCATCACAGCTTATCAGGAAATTTCAGCAGTATGCACTTGTGTAAGTTTCCCCTTACAAACATAATCTCTCATAATCTGTTTGCTATTCACCATTGCAGTGTCCCAGAAAACACTCAGCATCACCTTGCCTGATGCTTTTCTTTTTTTTCCTTGTGTGTGTGTGTGTGTGTGTGAGAAAACACTCAGCATCACCTTGCCTGATGCTTTTCTTTTTTTTCCTTGTGTGTGTGTGTGTGTGTGTGTGTGTGTGTGTGTGTGTGTGTGGATTGCCATGGGACAGGTACAGCATTTCTGCTCTGCCCTGATTCAGTGGACTTTTTGAATGGGTGTGAGCAGTCTTGAATACCTAGCAGATAGCTATTTTTGTCATGTTCAGAATGTCATGCAAAATATTGAAAACTGATTTTCACTTTTTTCCCTATCAACTCAGTTGTGCTGTGCTGGTCTTCGAAATTTCTGGGCACCCATTTCCCATGTGATTCTGAATTCTTCACAAAGATATGGTCTGCACTTCATTCTTCATCATTGAGATTTTTCTGGCCCCACTGGAAGTATATGCACCACTTAACCACTGTGTCATAAGATGATGTATTGATGCTGTACCCATCTGTGACCTCATCATGTGTTGTTGCAGTATTGTTTCCCTTCAAATACTAGAAAGAAATTGCTACACTGTACTTCATTTTATCAGTGAGTTACATTATTTTCTTTTGGCTCCTGTAGTGTCATGCTGTGGTGCAGGAAATTTGATGATTATCAGCACCAAAAACATATACGTGCAAAAACACAGAAAACTTAATTGTAATTCTTCAGGATTTACCAGCTATTTGCTGACGTTCTTGATACAGGAGGGAAGTTAGAGTTTAATATCTCATCAACAGTGAGGTCTTTAGCGACTTAGCAGAAGCTTGGGTTACAGAAGGATGATGAAGTAAATCAGCCATGCCCTTTTCAAAGGAACCATTCTGGCATTTGTCTGGAACAATTTAGGGAAATCATGAAAAACCTAGATCTGGATGGCCAGACGGGCATTTGAACCACTGTCCTCCCAAATGTGAGGTTAGTGATTTGTTGTGTGTACTGCAGTTGTATCATAACCTTCCTTGCATGATATTTCAGTGATGAGACTCACTGCATGCATCAGGTGCTGCCTGTTTCAGGTAGCTCCTGATGAAGGCAATGAGTCACATCACCAAAATATCATACAAGAAAGACTATGATATCCGACAGTACACTCAAGAATTCAAGACTGTTGAAATTAATTTACATGATAATTAAAACTTTATGATTACCCCTTGTATTTAAACAAGGCTTAACAGGCTTTGGAAGACATAATTAAACCCAAAAAGTTTGTGACCAATTAAAGAACACAATTGTAGAAAAAGAAGTGGAACTGCTGTATCACCAGATCTTGCATCTCCAGATTTACTTTATCTGGAGTTGCTTAAGAAAGAAAGTATACCTTTAAATACCAACAATTCATGCAAGTATGACTGAATTTATTGTAAACATCTGCAGAGACATTGACTAGAAAATGCTATTGCATCATCAGAAATCTTTTTACAAATAATAGGCCCTATCAGGACATCACTTTTTTAACAGTTATTTTGGGTCTTCATGGAAGATGAATAAAGATTCCCATGTGGAGTCAACCTTCTTTATCACTGACAATACTGCCACAATGACCATTGCAGTCTTGAAGGCCCTTGTCATTCACATCAGTTTTGTCTTTACTGTTTACCTTTTGGCCACATGTATAATATAAACAATTAATACCATGAAAGGAAAAGTTAATTGTGTATCATATACAATCATGCAAATACCTTATAGTTACCAGCTCTGATATACGAGGTGCATTCAAGTTCTAAGGCCTCTGATTTTTTTTCTCCAGACTGGAAAGAGATAGAAACATGTGCATTGTTTTAAAATGAGGCCACGTTCATTGTCAATACGTCCCAGAGATGGCAGCACTGTACGGCAGATGGAAGTTTACCGCTAGCGGCGAGAATGAGAACTGATTTAAATACTTAAAATGGCGACGTTTTCCTTACTTGAACAGCGTGCAATCATTCATTTTCTGAATTTGCGTGGTGTAAAACCAATTGAAATTCATCGACAGTTGAAGGCGACATGTGGTGATGGAGTTATGGATGTGTCGAAAGTGCGTTCGTGGGTGCGACACTTTAATGAAGGCAGAACATCGTGTGACAACAAACCAAAACAACCTCGGGCTCGCACAAGCTGATCAGACGACATGATCGAGAAAGTGGAGAGAATTGTTTTGGGGGATCGCCGAATGACTGTTGAACAGATCGCCTCCAGAGTTGGCATTTCTGTGGGTTCTGTGCACACAATCGAGCATGATGACCTGAAAATGCGAAAAGTGTCATCCAGGTGGGTGCCATGAATGCTGACGGACGACCACATGACTGCCCGTGTGGCATGTTGCCAAGCAATGTTGACGCGCAACGACAGCATGAATGGGACTTTCTTTTCGTCGGTTGTGACAATGGATGAGACGTGGATGCCATTTTTCAATCCAGAAACAAAGCGCCAGTCAGCTCAATGGAAGCACACAGATTCACCGCGACCAAAAAAATTTCGGGTAACCGCCAGTGCTGAAAAAATGATGGTGTCCATGTTCTGGGACAGCGAGGGCATAATCCTTACCCATTGCGTTCCAAAGGGCACTACGGTAACAGGTGCATCCTACGAAAATGTTTTGAAGAACAAATTCCTTCCTGCACTGCAACAAAAACGTCCAGGAAGGGCTGTGCCTGTGCTGTTTCACCAAGACAACGCACCCGCACATCGAGCTAACGTTATGCAACAGTTTCTTTGTGATAACAACTTTGAAGTGATTCCTCATGCTCCCTACTCACCTGACCTGGCTCCTAGTGACTTTTGGCTTTTTCCAACAATGAAAGACACTCACCGTGGCCGCACATTCACCAGCCGTGCTGCTATTGCCTCAGCGATTTTCCAGTGGTCAAAACAGACTCCTAAAGAAGCCTTCGCCGCTGCCATGGAATCATGGCATCAGCGTTGTGAAAAATGTGTACGTCTGCAGGGCCCTTACATCGAGAAGTAACGCCAGTTTCATTGATTTCGGGTGAGTAGTTAATTAGAAAAAAAATCGGAGGCCTTAGAACTTGAATGCACCTCGTATATTTAGTTTGATAGATGGTGCTCTATTTATCATCATTTCTGAGGTCACAGCATGCTGAGTTCAGTTACTTCCCTGTATTGTAATAATTCAGTAGTAAATAGATGATATTCCTGATTAAGTTTCAATAAATCATTTTGTAATGTTATTTTCACCTCTGTATTTGCAAATTACTGTAGATAGTTATCAAGAGCAACAATACTGTTACCTTTCTTTACGTTTTGTCCCAGGGACGTGTGAACCAGTATGGGATAAAATTTCATGCTGGCCAGAAACAGAACCTGGACAATACCGGATTCTACCATGTGCAGACTATTTTCTAGGTTTTGATCCTATGGTAATGATCATATTTTGTCAAATATCTTTTGATGATTAAGCTTAACACAATGAAATTTACAGTATTTCACTGGCATTGGGGTAAAACTTTTTATTTTTTAAATGCTATCAGCTTGCTTATCATGTTTCACAAAATGTTATTGACCTTTTTACTCTCTTTCTAATGTAAATTTTCATATGAGTTTGTTACTATAACTACATGTTTTTATTGAAATACTGCTTTTTCATATGGTGTCATTATGTTGAGCAAGGAAATCCTGATTACATATTGCAATACATTAAATTTAACAACAATATCAGAAGGATGTATTTCTATTCACATACAGGAGGCATTGAGACACAAAAAGGCACAATAAAAAGACTTCCAAACATTTAAGCTTTCAGACAAAAAAAGGCCTTCTTCCAAAATAGAAACATACATTCAGACAAGACTTGTGCTTGCTTGTATCAATAAATTATTCCAAAATAACTCCAGCAGAGCAATGACTTACTCAAGTCACACTCTGGTATGGGATCATTTCTCCCTTATATCCATAATACGCTGTCCACCACAGCTTTCTATCATCCTCCTAACCCTTGGAACATCCTAATCAAACCATGTAACAGTCTCAGCATTTCTGGTCCATTATCCATACCACAATGTTCCTACTCTGCAACTAATCCCACTCTAAAATCAATCACATGCACTTGCCCTTACCACTTACTCCAGTTGCATTACTAGTAAATCCTACAGTATCAAATAAAGAGCAACATGTGAAACCATGCATGAGATCACCATAAGGCTTTTTAAATAAGAAAGAATACCTGAAGCTAGGTGCATACATCAGTGGGCACAGAAGAATTGACTGCCTTAAGAACAACCAGTTCTCAGTAGCTGAGCAGACTTCATCATGACTCAAGAGACTGAAGTATCTGATATACCGTATGAGCCTATTGGACCCTCTCACTCAGCACTAGTTTCCCGAAACTCTGGAGATGGGAAGCTTGTTCTCAAACATATTTTTACATTCAACACCCCCCCCCCCCCCTCCCCAGTCTTCTCTGCTCCCCCCTTCTGCACTATGCTCCTATTAGTAGCAGCACATTTTTCCTGAAGGAAAGTTTCATTGCTTTTAATATCTTTTTGAATTCTGAAAAGAATTCGACTTACTACCACACTGTCATTTTTTTACTGATGTTTTATAATTTGAGGGTATCAGAAATGAGGTTTGTGACAGGCTTGCAGATTTTTTATCGGAAGGATGCAGCATGTTAATTTGGATAGAGAGCCACTGATAGATGTAGCAGTAACTGCAGGCATTGCCTAGGGAAGTGTGTTGAGACTCTAGCTGTACACGTTGTACAGTAATGAGTTGGTTGATGATAGTAATAGAAACCTCAGACTTTTCACAGATGATACTGATATCCTTAATGAGTAGTCTGAAAACATGTGCACAAATATTCAGTCAGATCTTAATATCTAAAACCAATGTGAAGATTGATAGCTTCCTTTAAATATTCAGAAATTTAAATTCATGTGTTTCAAAAACCACAGAAAGGTAGTCTTGTATGACTAAAAAATAGAGTCACACCTGGAATGGGTCAACTCATTGGTGTAATCAGTGTGGAGGTACTGAAAGTAATGTTCACATAGACTTACTTGTTGGTAAAGCAGGTAGTAGTCTTCAGCTCACAGGTAGGACATTGAGAAAATGCAATCAGAAAGGTGAATGCATACAAGATACTGTCTGAAACATCCCAGTATATTATGCAAGTGCAGTGGACCCATACCAAATATTACTAACTAGGGATACTGAACTTTTACAGGAAGGGCAGTACGAAATGTTACAGGTCTGTTTCTCTAACAGAAGAGCATAATGGAAGTGCTGATGAAACCTAAACTGGCAGGCCCTTGAAGATATCAACTGTCCTGTGAAAAACTACATAGAAAATTTCAAGAAAAAGTATTAAGTGAACAAGCTAGGAATATATTTCAGTCCCTTATGTATCACTCTCTTACAGGCCCAGAAGACAAGATTAGATTAAATACAGTGCCTGCTGAAGCAATAAAGCTGTCATTTTATCTGCACTCTGTATGCGGGTGGAAAGGGAAGAAATCCTAATATTAATTTCAATGAGAAGTACTCTCTGCTGTGTTCTTTACAGTGGTTTTAAGAACATGGACATAGATGTAAATATAGCTTTTCAAATTAAAGAAATATTGCCACACCCATTTTGTGTAACACACTCTCAATTACATAAAAAATATGGATACACTGCAATCACATGATAGTTCTCTATTCCAGTCCACTGGGTCATGTAGTGTAGTGTGAGCATGGTAGAGACTTTAGCACAACATAATCTGAAGTGTCTTACAGTGGCTCAGTAGTAAGGTCTTATCTTCAGATTGATGTCAAAGCAACCAGGCCCCCTGTGATATTCTGCTGGCATCTCTTACCAACTGCTGGAGGAGTTCCTCCTGGCAGACATTGCAGCATATTAACCTAGCTGTCAAATGACAGAGATACAGTATCCCTCCCCTCTTTAATCTGTAGGTATGACCAGAAGTGTACTCATCAGTATCATGATCACTCTACTGGTATGGGGGAGGTTTGGGTAGGCAAGTTAGCTAAGGGTTCACTGTCCATCTCAACACATGATGTTACTGTGTCCTCTTCTTGTGGCTAGGCATTATGCTTATCTCACGATTGCCCAGAACTACTATTCTCATATCTGGGTCCATCATGGAAGTTAGTGGTGCTGGATGTGGAGTACACTATTCTGCAGGACTGTTTTGCAATATTTTATGGAGCTATGGCATATACTGTAACTAGCTGTGTATCATGATCAGACAGACCATTCATAACAGGAAAAGTTTTTATTTGTTTAAACCTATCTTGGTCTACAAAAACATTATCTATCAGTGTTCTGATTTCATGTACCACCAGAGTAGGATAATCAATAACTGATGTCAAATTGGAAGAACCAAGTAATACTTCACAGTCAAGCTTTCTGCGAGACTCTTTCAGAAAATCTACATTGAAATTGCCACAAAAAAGTTGTGTATTGTGTATTGTCTGTATTGAACTGGGGACCTAAAAACAATGGACAGGCTTCATCCTGCTGTAGCCCTCACTGGTTCACTACCCTACAACAGGCCACAGCAGTCCACCCAACTCCCTGCTGCTCCACGCCGAACCAAGAGTTATTGTGTGGTACGGCCCTTAGCAGACCCAGCCCCGGGAATGTCTCATACCAGATGAGTGTAGCCCCAAGTGTTTGCGTGGTAGAGTAATTATAATGTATGTGTACATGGAGACAGTGTCTGCGCAGCAATCGCTGACATAATGTAACTGAGGCAGAATAAGGGGAACCAGCTCGCATTTGCTGAAGCAGATGGAAAACCACCTTAAAAACCATCCACAGGCTGGCCGGCACACCAGACCATGACCCTAATCCACCGGGCAGATTCGTGACGGGGACCGGCATGTCTTCCTGCTTGGGAAGCAGCGTGTTAGACCGTGCAAGCCGGGCGGTCTCACAAATAAGTTACTTCCACATCTGACAATGACTCTCCATCCAAGAGAACATACTGTGTACCAAAAAGTTATCAGTCCAGTTGCAAATTTCACTTGGAAGTCCATATGATCATGCTTTTCACAATAAGTGTAGGTGTGGTATTGAGTCAGATGCTTTTTGGAAATCAAGAAATACTGTATCTACCTGACTGCCTTGACCCAAAGCTTTCAGTATGTCGTGTGAGAAAATTGTATGTTAGGTTTCACATGATTGATGTTTTTGTAATCTTTGTTGGCTGGCATGGAGAAGATCATTCTGTTTGAGATACTTCATTATTTTTAAACTCAGAATATATTCTAAGATTCTAAAACAAGCTGATGTCAAGGATAATGGATGGTAGTTTTGTGGATCTTCAGTATTTTTCTGATCTACTCTTCCCTATCTCAGAGGAAAACAAACATACTGCTGGTGTCAAAGTGGAGAGGAGTGTCACAACTACACACATTTACTATTACTTACCTTGAGGTTTGGTTTCACCCTGAAAATAAGCTGTTTGTCACTCCATTTTATGTACACAGTCTACTGTCAATGCAGGGATGCACTTTCTTTCATAATAGTGCATTTAGAAGAATGAGAGTGTTGTTTTATCTCTAAAATTAATTTGATGTTATTTGACAGAACTTTTTAAGTTTCTACTGTTAATGTATTATTAATTTACACACACTAGTTCAAATTAGCATTTGTAGTCAACAATAATGCCAAAGTAATATCATTTTCCTGGTACACCCTAAATGATATCACAGTAAACATAAAAGACATCAGAATGAAACTGGTGTCACCAAGCTTAATCACTTTTGCAAGTACCGTATTTACTCAAATCTAAGCCGCACTCGAATCTAAGCCGCACCAGAAAAATGAGACTCGAAATAAAGGAAAAAAAAAATTTCCCGAGTCTAAGCCGCACCTGAAATTTGAGACTCGAAATTCAAGGGGAGAGAAAAGTTTTAGGCCGCACCTCCAAATCGAAACAAAGTTGGTCCATTGTAATATGAGACACAATTTAGGTCGAATGAATGACGATACAGCTACAGTAGTTTGGTTCGAGTCATAAGCTTAGCAGTTTAGCTTTACCACGTAGCCATTGCCATGCGTCAGGCGCTCCGTCCGTATTTATACGGGTACCCTTCCTTTTTTACGTACTTCGTCTGGTTTGAATCGATTGCTTATTTTGCTTTGATCTGATAAATGCCATTTTCTTTGTTATAGGTGTTTGCGTCACTTTTAAGCTGAAAATGCATTACTCCACTGTGTCATGCATTGTTTGTCGCATTCTGATAGTGTGTGTTTACGGCCTGTCGCGGCTCGCGGCATGGCTTGCTTTTGTGCGCGCTACCGCCGCCTACAATTAAAAAAGAGAGAGAGGAATCGTCTCATTAGCGAAACAATGGCAAGAGACTGCTATTTGTTGTTACTTACACTGCTGCTTTCTTTGATAATGATCAACAAGAATCAAATAATAGACTGCGTATGATAGAACATGTTCTGAACGAGAGTTAGGTGAAAATTTTTCTCCATTTGAAAATCTTTGTGGCCGCTTCTTTATTACATCAAATTCTGCACAGAAATTAGAGTCATCTTAGATTTAAAAATCTAGTCACTTGCCGTGCTTAATTTCTGGCTGTATCACTATTAGGCATAAGAATAATACTAATATAAACATGAGACGATACATATATTCTTCAGCATTTGCTGTTGTCTCACTCTAGTTTCGTGGTTTATTAGGCAGACAGGATTTAAATGAGATAGCAGCAAACATGAAAGAATACATGGCAAAGTGTTTATATTCGTATTATTCTTATGGTGAAGAGAATACTGTATGTGATTCAAATTTCATCAGGTTCCTATTAGCAACCATCTCTTCTCACAGATAGGAAAAAATTCAGAACGTAGAGTTGGCCATATTGACAAACATCCCAAACAGTCTTGCCAGTCAGATTTTCGTAGTACACTGAAATTGTGCTACATTCGAAGATGAACAATACGGAATTTGCATTTACTTCGTTGGATAATGTATGAAAATGCAGTGGTCGAAACTTGCGGCGGAGAAAAAAACCTCGTCTTCCACTTTTTTTTTAAAAAATTATTTACTGACGCAGAGGTTTTGGCGCCAGTATTTATCTTTGTAGGCGGTTTTTTGGATTACGAAAACCAGAATAAAAGTGCGGCTTAGATTCGAGTAAATACGGTATAAGCTTTCATCAGTACGACATATGAGATTTTTGTTGCTGCTGCTACCAAATGGGGCTTAGACAGATGGAGAGATAATATAATACACTACTTGACCACTTTTCCAATTAAAAATTACTGTAATTCGATTTCACAGATGATCATATCCAATTGGCTCTCATGATCTTATAAGTTAATGTGAGTTTCCCTACATTAATATAGTGTACCTGTGGCTGAGTGAGGTATATGTAATGAATCAAACAGTGCTGCAGCCACAGTTCTGTATTCAGGGCACTGACCACCACAGTCAAAGACCCATACTGACACAGCACCCTCAGTATCAAGTCATTTTTGTGTTCTGACAGACTTTTGTGATACAATGACCAAGTCCTCAAGAAACTTCCATGTCATGGAAGAATGCACCAGCGCAACCTCTTGCACATAATTGGCTTCCTGACATGAGTCTTTAAGTCCCTGGGGTTAGCCAGCCATTATTGCACAGCTGAGCTATGTTATGGTGCTCACTCCGTGTCAGGTGCAGTCATGAAGATAGTGATATAAGTATGATGTAGCTGCTAACATCGGCACCATCCCTTGTACTCTTGACTGCTGCCTGACTTCCCATGCTCTTGGGATCCCTGTGCCCTGCTACCCATGTTTCAGGGCTTGAAATGAGCTCTCACCAGCTCTGCACCACTGAGGCCTGATGCAGCCAGCTGTAGCCACCAATCCTCCAGTGTGGAGTTTGGGGCACTGTGTCACCCTACTGTCAAATGAGCACCTTTACTGGGACATTAGCAGACACTGCATCAGGTCTGCTATGGGCTCAGTCACACAAGATGCCTATGAGGCCCAACGCAGCTTCAGCGAGGCTCAGTATGCACTGCCACTGACAAGAATGATGTTGTGAGGACAGCTGCACTGGGAGACACTGCAGTGACATATTTTCCACACTTGGCAAATTACAAATAACTTGGAATGAAGGGCAACCATGGCTGTGATTAAGTATTGTAAATGGTGAAAACCACAACAGCTGCATCAAAATGATTTATTAACAACTACTTTCATGACGTTATGGTCACATCCTCAGCTAACAGACTGTTGACCTAAAAAAGATACCAAAATCATAATTATAACTGTCCTAAAGCAGGAACTACCTAATTAATATAGTGTTGACTAGCAAATGAGATATACATACCTTTCAATACTAATATTCTTAAAATCTTCATAAGGGTAAATAATACAAGCTGTACTCTTACCCTCCCACATCACAATACATTGTCTTAGTATCTTCACTATTTTCAAAAGCTTTGAGTGGTGTAAGATACACGAAATAATAACTTTCTTTTCATCTTCATTATCTCATTGTTGTTGTCAGTGGCTCACAGTCTTGTCTTGGGGTACATTCTTGCAGCTGGAATTTCGATTTCTTAGGTTCTTGATGACCAAAAAGCTGATGAAGATTTGTCTGTATTATTCTTGAATTTTATTATTTGTCACATCTTTCAACATTACACTGTTTTTTTACATTTTCCACATTCAGAAAAAAACAATAAGAACATATTTGGTGACAAACTCCATCAGAGACATGCCCACCACTACTTACATTCTGCAATACTCACAATTTCCAAAAAGTTTACAAAGCAGAAGAGTTTACAGACTTTCTTTACCAAAGAAGAATCTTCCCTAAAATATATCATTATTTTGTAAATCAATCTAGAAATAAGTTTAATAATTATTGTCAGATTGTAAAGTTAATAATATGAATTTTTTTAAGTATGCCAGAAATTCTGTAATTTCAATTATTTTTAAAAGAAGAGTAATTTTAACTGTTAGTACATATTGATTGTAACACATTAATTTCTTTTTATACATTTTTAGCCTGAAATATAATACATTGTATACAAAATCATATGAATTCCTTTAGCTGAGATAATTTTAACCTATACAAGAATTGATAGTATACATGGTACCAGTTATCTCTATAAAAAAAAGAGGTAATGTTAGAGGAAGGTGACTTGTTATAATATCCCCCTCACAAAATTTGGAAACAGAATGTTTACAATATTTTGTGACAGACTATAAGGTTTGCCAGACATTCTACAAAATGGTGCCCAGGATAGCAGATAGATGTATAGAGGTATCTGACACACAACATATAACGGAGAACTTATTAATTTACTTAATATTTACTATAAGAATCATAATCTATATGTATATCAGGATATGGCATTCAGATTTTCAGATCTATGGAACATACTGTTACAAGACAAATAATAGAAGGTAAAAACTACAGCATTACCAAAATGTAGAAAAATAAAGACAATGTAAATTACTAGAATTTATAAGTTTTAAGTTAAGATCTATACAATGAAACCTTCAAAATCTTGAAAAGAGAAAACATTTCAGAGCATAAGTGTATGAGTAAGTCGACTCAAAAAACTCACAATGATGAGTACAGATCAGAAGAATACACTCAATCATGGGCAGTAATCAATCAGCCATATAAATCATAGTATTTATGGATGTATTGACTCATGAATGAACAAAATAATGGAAAAATATTAGGGCCTGAATTTATGATGTGGGGACCAACTCAAGAAATCCAAACCACACCGGGTACAAACCAGGAAAAAAGGTTCAACAAAGCAAAATGAATAAAGTTCATAATCATATCAATGAGTTAAATTATATCCAAAGAATAACTGTGAGAAGCATCTAGCTTCAGTCAGTGCTTGTACACTCTCCTTTAGTACACGCACACACAGTCATGATGACTAGGGGTACCCAAAACAGAGCTAAGGATGAGTCTGTCCACAACTCAAGATCCAACCAGATATAATACTGCAATACTCAGGATACATTCAGGTAAACATACTCACAAGTTAGCTTTGAATGATGACACAATCCAGTAGCTTGAAAACCAAAATTCAAGTATGAAAGCAGACATACATACATCTTGTTATATTGTCCATACTAGTAAATGTCTTCTATACTAACCTACATACACAAAGACCTAGAAGATTTGTTTACAAATGGTAAAAAAATACATACTGATTTAAAGCTACATAATGATTGGAGAGTCACCCCAATAAAAAAAATAAAATTTTAAAAAAAAAACATGCATTTATGCTGAATAACACTGTCTTTATCAGTCTTGGTTAACAATTCACAAATATCAGACACAACACACATTCCAGTTGACAGATGCTCGAGTATGTTACCCAGCACACACAATCTCTTGCAAGATGACTGGTCCAGCAGGGTACAGCCATACAGCAGTGTGGAGAGTGGATTTACCCTCATCTTTCAGCTTCTTCCTTAGAGTTATCATTACACACTCCAGTGGATAGGTAACTTCCTGTGTAGCATTCACATCAAATCCTGAAACATTGTTTCATGCACTAAAAATGTTGTTCAATACCTTCATAACATCACATGAGGTATGCTCTCTAGCTGCATTTTATGTAGTCAATTATATGGAATTTATGTCAGGTGTGATTAAAAAGTGTTCACTTATGAAAGATTAATAATCAGAGTTACATGCAATAAAAAATGGACTAGTAAGGTAATGTACACAGATATGCTCAGATACTATTCCTAACCTTTGCAGTACAAGTTATGAATATTGTTCCATTTCAGAACTGTAAAAAGCTCTACTCATTCAGTCTCACGGCATCTATATATTAAATTCTAAAGCACAAATCCATTACAGAACATAATTACATAGTGTATCATAGAGTTTAATCCAGTAAATACAGAACTTCAAAAATCACATCAACTCACATACTAAGTAACAGAAAACAAAACACAGTTGTATAGTCTTATGCATATACAGATAGATTTAAACTAAGTCAGTGGATAAGATAGAACTCTAGGAAAAACATGATCTTACATACTACATTCATGGCAATGGAAAAGGTACAAACAAAGATTAGATACTTATGAATCATATCTATAGGCTTTCAGTTCAGTGATGTTGCATAATCCAAAAAACTTCTTAGATTTTGGATACACAAGTCTGTATGCTTTAGGATGTGGAATACAAGAACTTTGAATGGTCCAATACAAATATCAAAAAATTTCTTTATCTCAGATGTCAGTACTTTAGAATTCTCTTTGGCTTTCACCAACACAAGATCTCCTACTTCAAACTTACAAAATCTACTTTCACCATCATGTCTCTGCTTTCTCCTATCCCCCTGTTTTTTCATAATCTTCCTCAGACAATAGATAAGACAGAACTTTAAAATTACATGATCTTACATACTACATTCAAGGCAAACAAAACTCAGTTACATAGCCTAAAAAATTTACAAACACAGTGAATAGTTTCTTCTAGGCTAGGTATTATTACTCATTCATGTTCATATCTCTTGTCCTGTGTACTACATGTTACCAGTACTTGACATCTTACATACTTGCTTTGTTTACCACTAGATCCTCTTATCTTTACACCTACAATGGTCATTCCCACAAAATTCTTCCTATACTGGATTTTGCCTCTAAAATGTTCAGATACACCACAAATCAGGCTACCTGTATCAATCAAACAGTTCCCTTGCCACTGATCAATCTTACTCTTGATATAAGGACATCCAACTTCTGAATTATCATCTCTGTCATTAGACACTTCATGTAAAAGATCACTTTCAATTTCATAAATGCTACATCAGCACTGTTTTTACGGGGTTTTATCATCTTTACTGGTATCATAGCATTACTTTGGTTACACATGTTGTCAGGTAATGATTGAACACACTGAATGGGTTCTGTAGCACAACTAACATCACTTATTACAGAAGGAACAAAAAATACATTACTGTCAAAATTACACTTTTTACTTAGGTCTTCTTTCACTTCATTCCACCAATTTGGATACAGATTTTGACTAACCACAACTAACTTATTCCAGAATGCAAATTTTTCTATGTTATCATCAATAGGGTAAGAAAAAAAATTCACCTTTATTCTCTGAGCTTACAGATAACCCACCTTTACAGTTTGGATCATTAGTCTGGATAACATTAATGAAAAACTGCTTTGACTGGACTGGTATTCCATGACTCTCACTTACATCATCACAAACATCACCTACCTTACCTGTATTCACAAATAACTCTGAAACTTCATTATTCTTAAACTCCACAAATACCTGATACTGATCATCATCATTACCATCATCATATTCTTCCAAAATCACTTCATCAATAACATCATTAACAACACAATTCTCATCACTCTCAAAGTCACACACTTCACTTACATTCATTTGCAATAAACTATCAGTCTCAGACTTATCAGCCTCAGTCAGTTCACAGCTCTCATTCATGCCTACATCAAAAATACCACCTAATTCATATCCAATACAGTTATTACCCATCTGACATCCATCAACAACACTGTTTTCTGACCAAGAGAAGAAATCATTAGAACACACTACATAAAAATTGTCATTACTCTGACATTCAGGTTTGTGATTAGTATCTACACCATTATAATTAAACATAGTATTCCAAAGCTTTTGATCAAAACATAAATGAGAAATCTGATGTTCCTTCTGTTCGACTTCAGACACCTGTGCTACATTATTCTTCCTCACCCCAACACTATGGACCTTCATTGAGGCAAACCACTGTTCCCTAAATAGTTACCTCTATGATTTTTTCTCCATCAAGGGATCACAAATTTAGCATTGGAGGGCAGCGTGGAGGGTAAAAATCGTAGAAGGAGACCAAGAGATGAATATACTAAGCAGATTCAGAAGGATGTATGTTGCAGTAGGTACTGGGAGATGAAGAAGCTTGCGCAGGATAGAGTGGCATGGAGAGCTGCATCAAACCAGTCTCAGGACTGAAGACAACAACAACAACATGATATTGCCCATGGTTATCCCCACTATTCCTGTTCTACTGAGGTTCAAAATCTCTGTCTCTATCACCATTTTGTCCCTGACTGAAATTACCATTATCTCTGTTTCTGTAGTTGTTACCATTGTGATCTCTATCATTTTGATTGTTATGGTATATGTTTCTTTCTACTGCCCTATCCAGCCTGTCTACATATCATAAAAATTGTTCTAGACAATGTCCATGTACTAAATCCCTCTGCAACCTTTCTGGTAATCTCCTTTTTAGTGCATGGATTAATGCCATTTTGCCAAATGGCCTGTGAAGGTGTGCTAATTTCTTTAGGCGATTCTTACAAAATCCTTTCAGTGTACTGTCCCTATTCCTATAATTTGTACCATTCAGAAATTCACTTTTAATTCTTCCCTGTTCAGCTTGTGACCACAGTTTATTTAAAATACTTTTCTTGAAACTTTGGTATGTTTCCCACTGACTTAAATTTAGATTTACCCGAGACAGAGCTTCGCCTTCAAGACATTTTTTAACAAATTTAAACTTTTGGTCATCAATCATGCCTGATGCAAAACTATGTCTACAGTGGTGTCGAAAATCCACTGGATGTAAGCTATCTGATGGAAAAGTTTTGGTTGGAATGTTGGACCACACAATACCATTGTTTGAATACAGATTATTGTTAATGAAATTTTCCTGAACTATTGAAATTTTTTGATCTATAACATTTACATCATTTAGCATACTGTTTTCAACATTAAAAATTTTTTGATCTAAACTAATCCATCTGACAACCAATTTCATATCTGCTACACAATGTCTTTGTTTTGATTGTTCACACACAGCCTTGCTTTGCATCTTGCGCTATGAAATGAAGTGGCTCATTTATCCACTGATTTTTATGAATAAAAAAAATAAATTAACTATGAAATCAATGAATATGATGACACACCCATTTCTTTCTCTGGCATGGTGGCAGAATTTAACATAAGCTAATTTTCTGAACATGGGTTGGGGGTTCTGATGTATAGTGTCATTCAATAGTTGGCCTTCAAGATTAAAGTGAAACATAGTGAGATTATCAGTTAAATAAATCATTGCTTACAGAGTACCATTGAGAAATGTGTGTACTGCTTAGATAACTATGTTACAACCTGTTTTGTCTTTATAATTCTTCTGCAGCACCATTTTCAAATTTTCTATTCTTTTCCTGTCTATATTGTTTATTGCCCATGTTACAATTCAGACAAAGTAGTTCCACAAAAGAAGCACACTGATCAAGAAATTAGGCTTCCCAAAGAGATATGCTACCGATTCCATTTGACAGCACTCATAGCTCTGATAATGGCTCGAAGTGAGCAATGAAGAGGGTCCACAAGTTTCTTCAGGTATGCCATATTGAGTTGAAGTCAACATTGATGTTTAGATCTTGAAGAACTACCAAATTGTGGGGATGTTGACTGTTACATTTCAGCTACTGTTCCAAATATCCCCACAGAATCAGGTGATTCAGCAGGCAGTTAAGTACAGTAGTGTGTACAGAGTGTTCGTCAAAACAGTAGTCTATATATGCAACCCTGCAAATGCTGTTGTTGTTATATTGTAAGATGGAATCATTGTGTGTGCTTTGAGCAATGGCCTTTTATAAGGTATCCAACACCAATGTGCAATTCATGCATTTTTTTTTCTGCAATGTTCATTCAGAAACTGTTTGGGAGGAATCTGCATTCACTGACAGCAGAAATTCACTATTGGGTTTAAAACCAATTTTCAGGGATGAGATGTGCCACTCATCTCCAGTCCCTATCAGTTAGGATTCTTTTATGACCACTGTTCTTAACATTGTGTCACATGGCTGTGAATGGTACACCAGTCTTTGTAGACATCTTGAACAGCTCACGTTGATACATCAACAAATCAGACAGCTTCAATCAGGGTGTAGTTTCAGGCCTGATCAAACACAATAGCCCCTTTCTGCCATTCTGTCACATTTACATCTACATCTGCATCCTGAAAGGGGGAAACAATACAGAAAATGAACAATATCTGACTCAAGGCATGTGCTGTGATCCTATGAATCACAGTTTTGCCTCTTTTCAAATGATACAGGGTAGTGAGTACACAGATGACCCAGTGAAGCATTTAACCTGCTGTGTATGGAAGGGGTAGTTCAGTCCAGAAATATTTCTGAGATATTTTTGAGGGGTATTCTGTCCCATGACTTGCAACTCCTCAGTCACGTCACTGTGAGCATAAATTGGGATGTTTATTTCAACATTCTCAGTAGTCACGTTTTGCCCTGTCTTCCACCTCTTCATGTATAACATACTGTAAACGCTCACATCTTTCAAGATGACAACAATCATGTTCATATGGCTTCACATATATGAGGTCTGCCTTTTACTTATTGTACATTGTCTCCTTTGTAATACTCTCCTCGACAATTGATACATCACTCCCAACACTGTTTCCTCTTCTGGAAGCAGTCTTGGTATGCCCCTTGTTGGATCATGCAAAGCACTGTCTGCATATTTTCTTTTATCTGATCTGCCATTGCAAATCTTTTTTCTTTCAATGGGATTTTTATCTTTGGAAAAAAAGTCCACAGTGACCTCTTAAGGAACATCTTATTCTCATTTGCACAATCCAAGTGCTCCTCACAAAATTGTGAGGTGAAGGTCTTTCTGGTCTTGACTCGTCAGCTGTGGGATGAACTTGGTGGCAACAAGATACTGTGTCAGGATTTCATGAGATGATCCAACTGAAATGTCACATTTTTCTGCAATTTCTTGGACAGTCAGTCTTCTATTGGCATGCACAATTTTGTTGATGTTCCCCACAGGAGCATCGTTGGTAGATGTTGGAGGGTGCTCTGAATGAGGTTCATCTGTAACTTCTGTCCAGCCATTTTTAAACAATGTGAACCATCTATAACACTGAGTATGGCTTAAGCACTCTTGAGTTTCATCAAAATTTAATGTAGACACATTGCCCCTCTAATTCTACCAGCTCAAAATTCACAAACTGTGTGACACAACATTCTACTCAATACAGCACTGAATATTACCTAACGGACATACAACAATGAATCTTGTAGAAGTTATACATTAAACACAGGCATATGCAGGTATACCAACTGGATTTTGTTCCAACACACTATAGGCGCAAAATTTCAGATGACCTGGAATCTTTTGAACAGACCTCATACATTCCAGGTGAATGATCAGGCACATGTAGAATTGCATGCACAGATTCAGTACAACAGACTGGCAGGGACATATCATGTCACTCCATGACTTACAGCAGAAGTGGCGGGTCATATTGACACTTCGTTCAGTTCTACATCATCTCTTTTTAGGTGATGCCCAATATTTTGTATGTTCATCTTGCTTTCTAACAGTCAAATTTATATAATATCTTATAATACTTCTCTTTTCCAGATAAGGCCAGTTTGCATTTATTGGATGAGATTTATTTGTGTTTCTGGTTACTGAAATTCATTTTGATTTATGTGTTTGACATTGCATCAGTTTGGGGGTGATCTAAACATTACATTATTTTTGAAGAATCAAGTCTGCCAAGATCATCAGCGGTTCGTTTTATTACTATGACTGGTTTCTACAGAACTACATGGTCATCATCAGATCTGAAAGTTACATAAACAAAACATTTCACGTGAAGGTGACTTAAATGTACACAGTTTCATATAACCACCATGTACACTACTTCGATGTTAGATGTACCTTGCAACATTATTACTTGTTACAATACTGAAAGCCACATAATGATGTTGTCTCACATAAAATGTGATAGGGAACATCACCATATCACAAATAAAATAAAACAAAATTAAAACATACAGCATCACGTGCAGTTGTCTCATCATACACTATTCGCTTGACACCACAGTAGCAATGTAGCTACTATAATTCTCCCTCAGATGAGGAAGTACACATTTGTTTACATAGTGATGTCCAACAATTGATAAATGTTTCTACAACTGGGAGATGATGCTTATTCAGATTTTGCACGAGTCACTTAAGAGAGGCACTAGTTGCACCACTAGGAGAATGCAAATCAGGTTTGCTTTAAGTACACACTGTAATGAAAGGTTTGCTTTAAACACACATTATCATGAGCATTAGTTACCTTTGAGAATGGATGTGGTGAATTGATGTTAATCAAGAATGCCCTTAAGATGACAAAGACACCATTATCAACACCTCACTGACTTTGAACCAGGTCTTGTAATAGGGCTACAAGAAGCTGAATATTCCTTCTGCAATATTGCAGAAAGACTTGACAGGAATGTAGTCACTGTATATGACTGCTGGCTGTGGTGATCACAAGAATATACAGTCGCAAGAAGACCAGGCTCTGGATGGCCACATGGGACAACCTGAGAGGGTAAATCATTGAGTTTGGTGTATGGTTCTGGTGCAGCACATTGCATCTGCAGCAGCAATTTGGACAGTGTTTAGCACTACAGAGATGCCATGAACTGTTACAAGTCAGTTACTTCAAGCACAGCTTTGAGCCAGACACCCATAGTATGCACTCCACTGACCACAAACCACAGCCACTCGTGACTTCAATGGCTCAAATGCTCATTGGTGGGCAAGGTGGAGGCCCATCGTGTTTTCTGATGAAAGCTTGTTCTGCCCCAGTACCAATGACGGCCATGTGTTGGTTAGAAGTAGGCCAGCTGAGGTCCTGTAAACAACCCGTCTGCATGCTAGACACACTGGACATACACCTTAGATTACAGTCTGGGATGCAGTTTTATATGACAGCAGTAGTACTTTTGTGGTCACCTTCTGCACCCTGACTGCAGATCTGTTCATCAGTCTGGTGATGCCACCTGCTGTGCTGACATTCTAGGGGGTGTTTTCCAACAGTATACTACTCACCCATACCACTGTTGTAATCAACTTCCGCTACAAAGTGTAAACATGTCCCTTGGCCTGCCCATCATTAGATCTGTCGCCAATCAAACACATATGGGACATCATTAGACAACAACTCAATGTCATCCACAGACAGTATCAACCATCTCTGTACCTGCTGAGCAAGCACAACAGGCATGGAACTCCATCTGGCAAAATAATATCCAGCACCTGTACAATACAATGCATGCACTTTTTCTTGCTTGCATTCAATATTCTGGTGGTTACACTGTTAATGTACTAGCATTTCACATTTGCAATAGCTTATCACACCCTTATCCTGTGATCTAACAATCTTAATCACCTTTATATGTTACCTAGACAAATGAACTCCTGAAATTTCATTACTCTATATTAATTATTTTTTGGTGTTCCAATTTTTTTCTGCAAGTGTATATTGTTTGAAGTTGATTTTATGAAAATTATGTAAAATAGTAGGCAGCCTATTGTGTCAACATACTTTAAGGCATCATCTAATTTTGTGATATTTCTGTTGTTTTTGTTCATTAATTTAAAAAATTCACAGGTTTTTTAAACATTAAAATTGTTTAAGAGTATTAAAATCATAATTTCTTTAAAAAGTCTTGCTGCAGGACATTGAATTTAAATACTGGTCAAATGCGGTGTAAAACATTTAATGATTATATTGTTTAACTTTTACAGCTTCATTATTACCTTCCTGCCTGCAGTTTGTGTGGTTCAAGGTACAATTTGTGTGATTTGTGTGATGCATTGTACTAGACCATTTTGTGCCATCTTTTAAACCAGCATTGAAAAGAAAAGGGCAGTGCTAAACATGGTGGACTCTTTGTCTTTACAACTATGATAAAAGTATATTTTACTAAAAGTAATCGAAGGTATAACAGCCTCCTCCACACTCCCCACTAGCACAATGACATCACTCTAGCTCTACTTTGGCAGGAAATAGGTGCTGTGTACCAACTAACTCCTTATACCATCTGAATCCTGTCTACCCCAAGGATTTTTTTTTAAGTTTTGTAAATCTCATATCTTACCTGATACCTTTCATATGAATTATAGCAGCTACAGCATTGTTCAAACTATCTAAGACTGTTCTTGAATGCAAATGTTCTACACTTAACAGAGAAGTTTTTGCTTTCATCACTTCCTCCCAGGTTTTTATCATTACCATTGTTATTCCCTCATTTCCAGTGGTTTTTCTACTTTTCATACACCACATCGCTTTCTCTACATTTTCTGGTGTTAGTACTTCCACAACCCACTCATTTTCGCAATAAGTTGTCAGGGTATTTCTTTGCTTAGCGGCAATATTTAATTTCTAAAGAAATCCTCAGACACCTGTATGAAGTATGATCCCCTCGTACATGCTAACAGATCCATAAGATATCTCCACTGATGTGATGTTTACCCATTGCAAGTGCCTAATTTGCTTTCTTCACTCTTTGGTTATTCTCAATGTTTTCTCTTATGACCTTCTCATTATTCATTCTGACAGATTTTCATTAAGAGTTTTGAACAGTATTGTTTAGTTCAGTCAGTTCTATTGAACTTCTGTTTTGATTTGTTTTTATTTCTTATCTTTCCTTCGATTTTGTGGTCTCCAATGAAATTTTATTTTGTTTGTTTCCCTTCACTCTTGAAACATCTCTAACTGTTTCCAGTATAATATTTATTAAATTACCATTTCTTATGTTTAAATCTACAGATTCTTCATTTTATTGAGGCAGTTTTATGGGTAAAAAAATAGTTATATAACAGGAATAACACTAAATTAACAATAATTTTAGTGTTGTTCCTCTTATATACTGGTACCTAAATTATTTGAATAAATGGAACTGGGTTTGTGCTTCAAGAGTTTTGTTCTTTACAACTTACTGTTCAGTTTTATTTTGCTTCTTACTAGAGTGTGGTCACTGGAAACCATGAAGTGGTTTAAGACTGACAGATTCTGCTTGGTTTGACAGCACATAGTTTCATTTTTAATTCGATTTGGTCCTTTTTTTGTCCAATTTTTGTCCGAGATTTTTATTAAAAATGTTTCTGGGACGAACATTTGCTTCTTATTAGAGAATTCCACTAGCACGTGTCCTCTATTGTTCCTGGAGTAAAATCTGAAATTGCCTACTGAAAAGTCATTTGACTACTTTGACTTCATTTTTGCATTAATGATATCCTGTAGTATCCTATAGTGTGAATTAGTTTCCTTTACTAACTCTTGTAACACTTCGTAAAAATTTTCAACTTTTTCTTTTTGATCCAATGTTGATCGTGCATAAATTTCTACTATTTAAATAAGTGTTGTTTACTTATTATTAATACTATTCTTGCTATTTCTTCCTTCAAAACCAATAATTCAGTCCTTAATTTTCTGGTTAATGCTAAAACCCTCTTGTGAGTATATGTATTGATCTGTGTCTCTATAGCAATTATTTTTAATCCACTTTGTTTTTTTCTCCTCTGGTACATCAATGATATCCCACTTGATGCTATTTAGTTCTGCTTTCAGCTACAGTAGCCTATATTCAGTCTAAAGTGTTCTATTTATAGTCCCTATTTGGAGTATGGTATAAGCAGTCAAGTCAAAAGTAATAGTATTTTAGTTTCTTTATGTGTTTGGGTCCATAGTCTGATGTAATTTCTGTCTGCTAAAACTGTTTTTAATGTCTGTTGTAGGCTGTGATATGCTGTTGATACAGACAAACTCTACTACATCATGTATTACTGTACAGTAATGTAATATGTGATTTAGTAAAGTTAATCTGTATAAAAAAAAATTGTAACAGCCTATGGCAGACATAAATAATGAGTTAAGCATCCACGATATTTTGTTTAGTCAAACTTCATGTAGCAGTGTTTGGTTCGAGATCTAGCTAGTAGTGCATCTTATTACAAACACGCTACTCATGTTCCTTCAGTCCTCTACCTCCAACATGCATTAACCTAGGCCAAGATTCAGACAGATATCTCAGGAATTCACAAATAGCAAATTGTCCTCCAACAATCTTCTCCATAGTACATTAGCCAGCAGGCTGGACATATCTGGTGAGGCATATGTCCATCACCAATCCTCAGCAGTGCTAGACTCACAGCACTTGCAACTGACCTTTGATTGTTTCTAAATGCCACTGATAGCCATCTACATAGTCAGTTTGCTCACTGAACATGTGCTGGCCAAGGGTAATCTTGTTGTGCTTGGTCAGAATCAGGTACTAAGTCATTAATCAATATCAGTCACTAAATCAGTTAGTTTTCTATTGTACAAAGTAATGAAATCTGTTTGGAAGTTTTCCCTAATGCCTGAACCAAAGCACCACAAGAAAATTACCTCAATTAAATCATGTAATAGATTGAAATAGCATCCTGTTGTTGGTTGTTAGAAATATATTTTATGAAAAAGTGTAATGTTAAATTCTGCTCCTAGCTTTATTCTTGATACTTTCAAAAGAGGTAATTTTTATTGATTCATTCACCTAAAAGTAATAACTGATTCACATATCAACAGAAAAATGCGACAAAGTACTGTTACGAGAATGGCACGTGGGAGCATTGGAGCAACTACACACAGTGTTCTGATGGCGTGTACACCACAGTAACTGAACAGTTTGATGAAATCCTTAATGATTCTTCAGTTGAGGTATGCAATTTTAGATTTTTTAAAATTATAATAAACAAATTTTTTGTAACTGTATGGGAGGGCTGAATGTACAAGACTATGATATATTCAGAACTTTGAAGACTGGATACAATGTGACTGTTATCTGTAGATGATATAAAGTAAAAATCCTTGACTATGAAGAGATGAAAGACAAAAACTTGCAGTTAGTTGTGTCATGATCACAGGTATACAACTTTACCTCCTGTACAGTTCAAGTATTAAAATGGAAAGATTTATAAGAAATAAGTAACACAGTTTGATACAATCTCTTTTAACAGTGATCATTAGCAAGTTTACCAAATTAATAGTTTGTCAAATTACTTGAGCAATAGTAAATTGTGGTACAATGGAGCTACAATGGGGTCATAATCTTATCACTATCGCTGTTCTGAAAGAAAAACCATGTGGAAGAAGAATAATCCATTTTTACACAAACTTATAACTTGTTATTTCCTTAACACTCCTGTCTTGTAGTTTTCTTTCACATAATATTGTTGTTCGTGAATGTAAAGTGTTTTAATTGGCAATGATAAATGTGTATTTTCTTGTATGAGGCAAAGCTACCATTACAAAAAGGGAATTACTTAGCTGATTCAATTTTTTTCTTCATTGAATGCCAATTTTTACGTTCTTTATTATTTTATGGGAAGTAATGTTGATTGTTTTAGGTTGGCATGACACTCATTTACACTCTTGCATGTAGCTAAACCATTTTTCTGGTTTTGTAACTAGCTGTTCCCAGGAATGCATTGCTATGTCTCAGTCATGTTAAATGGAAAAGAAAGAAAGCAGAAAGCAAACATTTCTAACATCTATGGGAATTGGATATACATACAAATCTCATCCTCCCCACCCCCCCAACCCTCACCCACCCACCCTGTCTGTGTCTCCTCCTTCTCCCTGTTTCTGTCCATATTCTTCGTATTCTTCTCACTCCTCACTCTCTATCTCCTCCTGTCCCCTTTCTCTGTCCATCTCCTCATTTCTGCTTTCTATCTCCATTTCCTCTCACCCTTTGTCAATCTCCTCTTCTCTCTGACTTTCAGACTTGTTTATTGTTATTGCATATTCAACTTGTTACCATGAGCTTCTTATCACTTATACAATTTTCCTGTTTGTCAACAATATTTTGTTGTTATACATTTTATATATAAATGTATTTATATACACTACTGGCCATTAAAATTGGTACACCAAGAAGAAATGCTGATGATAAATGGGTATTCATTGGACAAATATATTATACTAGAACTGATATGTGATTACATTTTCACGCAATTTGGGTGCATGGATCCTGAAAAATCAGTACCCATAACTACCACCTCTGGCCATAATAATTGCCTTGATACGCCTGGGCATTGAGTCAAACAGAGCTTGGATGGCGTGTACAGGTACAGCTGCCCAAGCAGCTTCAACACGATACCACAGTTCATCAAGAGTAGTGACTTGCGCATTATGACGAGCCAGTTGCTCGGTTACCATTGCCCAGACGTTTTCAATTGGTGGGAGATCTGGAGAATGTGCTGGCCAGGGCAGCAGTCGAACATTTTCTGTATCCAGAAAGGCCCGTACAGGACCTGCAACATGCGGTCGTGCATTATCCTGCTGAAATGTAGGGTTTTGCAGGGATTGAATGAAGGGTAGAGCCACGGGTTGTAACACATCTGAAATGTAACGTCCACTGTTCCAAGTGCCGTCAATGCGAACAAGAGGTGACTGAACGAGTGGTATCGGTAGTTTCAGTAGTCCGTTACATTACAACGTGTAACCAATGGCACCCCATACCATTATGCCACGTGATACGCCAGTATGGCGATGATGAATACACGCTTCCAATGTGCGTTCACTGCGATGTCGCCAAACACGGATGTGACCATCATGATACTGTAAACAGAACCTGGATTCATCCGAAAAAATGACGTTTTGCCATTCGTGCACCCAGGTTCATCGTTGAGTACACCATCACAGGCTCTCCTGTCTGTGATGCAGCATCAAGGGTAACCACAGCCATGGTCTCCAAGCTGATAGTCCATGCTGCTGCATACGTCGTCAAACTGTTTGTGCAGATGGTTGTTGTCTTGCAAACGTCCCCATCTGTTGATTCATGGATCAAGACGTGGCTCCATAATCCGTTACCGCCATGCAGATAATATGCATGTCATCTTGACTGCTAGTGATACAAGGCCGTTGGGACCCAGCATGGCGTTCCATATTACCCTCCTGAACCCACCGATTCAATATTCTGCTAACAGTCATTGGATCTCGACCAACGCGAGCAGCAATATCACGATACGATAAACCACAATTGTGATAGGCTACAATCCGACCTTTATCAAAGTTGGAAACGTGATGGTACGCATTTCTCCTCCTTACACAAGGCATCACAACAATGTTTCACCAGGCAACGCTGGTCAACTGCTGTTTGTGTATGATAAATCGGTTGGAAACTTTCCTCATGTCAGCACGTTGTAGCTGTCGCCACCGGCACCAACCTTGTGTGAATGCTCTGAAAAGCTAATCATTTGCATATCACAGCATCTTCTTCCTGTCAGTTAAATTTCACGTCTGTAGCATGTCATCTTCGTGATGCAGCAATTTTAATGACCAGTAGTGTATTATATACAGGGTATCCCAAAGAAACAGCAACAGACTTTAGACACAAGTTCCTCACACCAAAACAAGAAAAAAAAGTCTAGTAAACAAGGGCGCTAAAGAGCATACCTTAAGAGATATGAGCACTAGTTCATCTGAGATATTATGAAACATATTTCTTCTATTGCAAGCTTTTGCTTTTCATATTTTGTGAGGCGGTAGTGTGGACCAGACCAAGAGAAAAATTGTAGGAAATATGGGCTCTAAAACGTATACCTTAAGAGCTATAAGTATTTATTCAGTAGAGGAGATCTGTTTCACACTAGTGAAGATAAACAAGTGCATTTTAGACCCTACGTTCATTAGACTTTTTTTTTCTTTTTTGGTCAATACTTCCTACTCCCGAATTATGGAAAGCAAAGACCTTGCAGCAGAGGAGATCTGTTTAATGACATTTTAAAACCCATGTTTACCCCACACTTTTTTACTTACATCTGTATAAGGAACCTGTCCTTAAAATGTGCTGGAGTTTTTATGGGACACCCTGTATATTAAATTATGTAGAGTATATCTGGCCGAATGTTCATTAGAGTATTGCATAAAAATTTAAGGTAAATAAGTCAAGAACTTTTTGACATTTTTGGTAATAGCACTTCCCCTTTATATTTCACATATTTATTTATATATGACATATACATTAAAAAATGGGCATATAAAAATACATTCATATTCAAATGCAACATTGTGTCAATATTTCAACACAATTAATGAAGAACATCTGGATATTTAAGATTTTGAACAGACAAAGTATTTAAATTTTTATTTATATATATGTAAATGTTCATTTGTACAAAATTACAAATCTCCAAAAGTTCTTCACTGATAATGTTGCATTCTAACATTCATGTGTTTTTGTATACCTACCGAAGCATCAAATGTTCATAATTCAGAATCTTAACTCTTTGAAAGTTCTTCACCAATTCCTTTGAAATTTTGACTCAACATTGCATTCAAATATTGGCAGACAATACTGTTTGTAATTCCTGATTGTCAGGCAGTGCACATTCTGTGTCACGACAGTTGAACATCCCATGGTCCGCTGTATAGAAATTGCTTCCAACCATTCTCAAATGGTATTAACAAGATCCATATCGTACAGCAACTGGCACCATATGAACCACAACATGTTGACTTCGCTGTCCACTTTCTCTTGAGTATTGAAGTTGACGACGGCTGACCCTGCACCATCCTATGGACAGACAAAGCTCATTTTTCTCTGGCAGTGGAGGTGAACACACAGACTTGCTGAGTGTGGGGATCTTCACCTCCAGTCACTGTGCATGAAGTTGCTCTGTACAGTGAATATGTCTCTGTATGGTGTGGCTTCATGGCTATGTTCATCATTGGCCCATTCTTTTTTGAAAAATTTGGCTCTCAAGGATCAAAGAGGTGCAGTGTGACTGGCCAGCATCACTGTGATATGCTTCACCAGCATGTCATACTCACCCTACAGGAGAGAGATGCGTTGAACAGTTTTCATTGCAAGATGGGGCCCCACTGCACATCGCTCTTGAAGTTCACCTGCTTCTCTGAAAAACATTTGAAAAAGATCAAATTATCAGCCAATTATTTCCAAATGCTTGGCCGGCATGATCACCTGATCGCACTCCCAGTGATTCGTGGTTGTGGGGCTAGCTGACGGACAGGGTTTACCAAGGGAACATTCACACATGATCTGAAGTCCAGCATATCAAGAAAGATAGTCAGCATGCTTTGTTCTACTGTGCAGTATGCAATCCTGTGCTTTCAGACTCTCCTGGACACTGACAGGTGCCTTATTGAGCCACTTTTGTTGCAGTAGTGGTACTGATATGAAATGGTATGATAAACCATAGTTGCACATTTAAAATCTTTCAGTTGAACTGGTTCTGCATTATTTATATTTCTCTTCCCCATGTCCTTGACATTAATGTTACCAAGTTTGGTCCTTGTATGGTAATTAGTTTCTCTATTATAACTTATTAAATAGGGAAAGTTTAATTATAACCACCTGGTAAATAAAAACGTGTGTGCTTGAATACAATGATATGTCAAAATTTCAAAGTAAGTGGTGAAGAACTTTTGGAGATTTGCAATCTTGTACAAATGAACATTTACATTTTTATTTACATAGATTACTAACCTGGCTTTCAAGAGATGTATACATGTTGATACCTATATTTCTGGGAGAGTTATACCTTTAAATTCTTTAAAATGCTTCCTCTGTTATTTTCTGTTGGTACCCTGTTTCATTGTCCTTATTGATTATTTTTAAGTTTAAAAATTATTGCTTTGTTAAACCTTTATTTGCACTGAACAGTGCGCCATACTGCAGCAGTCTTATTAAAGAATCACAGACCAACTTATAATGTTGGTAAAGTTTACTGGCCATGGATAATGTTGAGGACTACTATCACTGATGTGGCTAAGCCTGACATGCTTGTAGATAGCATTCTGGCTAGCTGAAATGACAGAAATGGGAAAACAGAATTGCTGTCAGAGCTGTGAGCCAATTTCATTTTATGCTTGGGCAGACATGTATGCTTCCTGTACTTTTCAGTAGAGCTCTTGACAGTTCTTGGAAGAACTGCACCCAGTAGTTACAGTCATACTCTCACTGGTGGCATCACAGCTGTTATAGTAAAGCTTTTGTTACTGTTTGTTGGTATCTATCTTAGCCTGAAACTGCTAACTCAATGATTTTTGCTGTGTGAGCATCATTGTCATTGGAAACTTGTTCATTTTGTTGCTGTAGTCAACAGATATTGTTGTGTGTATGCTTGTGTGTCCTGTAAATTTATCAGACTCTAATTGAAACATGGTAATGTAGACAGTATATCACAAATCATTACGACTGTTTTTGCACTATACTGAAGATTTAAGGCACTGTTAAAAGATGAATTTTCTAGGCAATGTTTATTTTTATATTTTGCTTTGTATCTGTTGACATTCAATAGCAATCAAGTAAGTGTACATGGCAGATACTTTTCACAGACATCATCAATAAACAATGTTCTAAATCTGTTGTGTTAGTTATGATGGCTTCATATATAAATGAAAACAATGTTTCTTCAGAAACCAATGAAATTATAAAGATGCTTTATTCTTTACAGACATATGTGCAACTTTCAACAGACATTTCCAAAGCAGGCTACAGTATTTCAATGGTATCACTTATTTTTGCATTCACCATTTTGGCATCTGTCAGGTACGTTGTATTGTGTTAATTATAATCACACACACACACACACACACACACACACACACACACACACACACACACACACACACACACACACACGCTAGCAGTCAGATATCAACCAACATTTTCATAAGAAGTTGTAGAATTTTCTGAAGGAACTAATACCATCAAATATTGCATGACGACAGTTCACAATATAAGCAGTATGATGCTCAGAGTTGTTGGCTTGCTGCTGAAGACAACTGTGCAACAACTTTTGTTACTGCCACCAAATATTTCTCATTTTAGATACAGAAGGAAGTACCCTATCCAATCTTATATTGCATGTGTGATCAGTGATAGCTCTGGGCATTTTGTATACTAAGGTAGATGATTAACATTTTGAAAGAAGGCAGGGAACAATTGCATCTTGAGAGGAGCATGCTACATTGCTGGAATATGGGGTCCTGGAACAGACACAAACCTCAGTTGCACCGTCAGTGTTCCACGTATTTAGGGGCAAACAAAATTTGCATTTTGTGATAAATGCAAATACAAATGTGAATTATGCATCAAAAATGTGAAGACATAAAATGCTACTTTATAGAAAATTGTATCTAGATGAACTATTTTATCAGAGATGGTTTGAAACAGCTTTATTTTCTGCTTATAAATTTTCAAAATGTAACCAATCTTCGGTTACTGGTATTGCACATCATGCAGCAAAATGAGTTTTGAAAGATACTGTGTCTAAGAATGTGTTTGCAAAATAAAAAGTGCATGAATGCAATGATGTGCCATTGTGCTGGATTTTCAAGTGCTATGCCAACTATGAGTGGCAGAATGGTCTGTATAAGATATAAGCCTCCATATGAGCCCTAATTTCTCATATCTTGTCTTCATGGTACTTACACACAGTGTATGTTAGCAGCAGTAGTATCATTCCACAGTCAGCTTCAAATGCAGCTCCTCTAAATTTTCTCAATAGTGTTCCTCAGAAAAAATGTTGCCTTCCCTCCAGGGATTCTCATTTAAGTTCCTGAAGCATCTATGTAGCGCTTGCTTGTTGTTCAAACCTACTGGTAACAAATCTAGCAGCCCGCCTCAGAATTGCTTTTATGTCTTCCTATAATCTGACATGTATGGATCCCAAACACTCAAACAGTACTCAACAATAGTTTGCACTAGCATCCTGTATGTGGTCTCTTTCACAGATGAATCACACTTCCCAAAATTCTCCCAATAAACCAAACTCAACCATTCTTCTTTTCTACCACAATCCTCACATGCTTGTTCCATTTTATATCACTCTGCAGCATTACACCCAGGTATTTACACATTGTGAGTGTGTCAAGCACGACACTAATAAAGCTGTTGCAAACATTACAGGTTCGTACTTGCCACATCATGTAATGTAGTATTCAGCTGTGGAACCTAACATCTTATAACAAAGAAATGTGTACATTTAACTGGTAGCTAAAATTAAAAAGTTGATGTAATGTGGAAACTTTATACTATGCCAAAATTCTTCCCATAACATAGAGCAGAGTTATTTTCAGTTCTATTTCTATTCGAAGTACTTTGTTGGTTCTAACTGTAGCATTGTCAGCTGTGGGTAGCATGGTTATGTATGCTTATGAAAGGTCAAAATTAACATTCTGCTGGTTTTATAGTTATTGACTTTAGCAGCAAAATGAAAAGTAATGTCGAGAAACACCTTAAATCACAGACATATACAATTCGCTGTCGTGGAAATCCTGCTACTTTTCAAAATGCTGCTGCTTCTTAACACAACAATCACTTGTTTAAAATTTGAATACAGCAAAAAAAAGCTCCTTTTGGGACTTAAAAAGCTGTTGACGTTTTTGCAGAAGCAAGCTCTCCAGGCTAAAAGTTCCCCAGTCATCACTTTTTTAACCATCAGTTTCAGACCACTAGGCATTCAGGCTTTATCTTCATGCACATAACATGACAGGGTTTTAAATTTGTGCATCTAACCTCTTACAAACAAAATTAGATGTGGATTCTGCTGAAAACGAAAGTCAATTTTGCCAAAAATTTTCCAGTCCCTAAACATATTACATGGAATTCAAACTTGCCCTTGGGATCCTCTGGCACCCATCTCAGCTTGAAACAGCAACTCGCCTCCACTAGTTGTCATACGTCCTGTATAGGAATCTTGTAGCTGGGGTACCTCTGGTGCCTCTCCAGGCTATGTACCACAAGCAGTATCTTACACTGCTTGGCCCTTAAACCAGTCCTGCATGTTGGTTAACACAGACTGGTCAGCAACAACCAAAGCCATGTCTTTGGATGGTGGTAAAAGATAAACTTTATTCAGTGTAGTCTAGACAGTATTATTATCTTGGATTATAACGATGTGTTAAAGAGACCTGGATAACAGATAGTTCGTCCATTACTGCAAATTACTGCATCCAAGAGATGATTTAAGGAAGAACTGTTTTAGGCTTCTCCTAGTGTTACTTTGTAATATTTGTATGAAATATCAAATTAATTGCATTCACTGAAATGAAATGAATGGATGATGGAGGTGAAATCAATGAAAATGCTATGATAGAAATAATATCCATGAAAAATATTCTGAAATAGTAAAATTGGAATGATTATAATAGAAAACCCACATCCTTTCGTCTTTCCCTCTCCTTCCCTCTTTCCTGATGAGGCAACAGTTTGTTGCGAAAGCTTGAATTTTGTGTGTATGTTTGTGTTCGTTTGTGTGTCTGTCGACCTGCCAGCACTTTCATTTGGTAAGTCACATCATCTTTGTTTTTAAGTATATAAAATTGGAATGAAATATACATGTTGTGACTGATGAAAATTTAGGTTGATTTTTTAGATTAATTATACATTCCATAGACCCACAAAAGAGGGGATCCTCCTGGGTGTGGAACATGTCAGATAAACACATTACAAAAATGTAATTAGAAAAACTTGAGTTTCATTAATTTTAATGATCCTCAGTCAATAAACAGTAAAATTATGTACATGAATTAAAATTAAACTTCTAATGTTGACAGGTTTAATACTTACATCTGCTTTCATTAAATCCTTCATTCACACAGTAGCTAGTAACTTGACTATTACAACCAAGTATTGTCAAAAATTAAAGTAAATTATTCATTTCAATGATCCTGTTAATAACAGTCAAATTATGTACAAGATTTAAATTAAACTTCCACTATTTACAGACTTAAGACTTACATCTGCTTTCCATACAACCATCATTCACACAGTAGGTAGTTACTTGGCTTCTAAAACCAAGTATTGTCAAAAATTAAAGTATAATAAATTTTCATTAAAATGGTGTACTGCACTTGTTGAGAAATTCATAGATGGAATAGAAGGAATTTGCCACCAAAAATTCTTTTAAATTATGTTTAAATTGTGCCTTGTCTGAAACTAAACTGTTAATGGTTGCTTATTGAAAATATGCATTGCTGAATACTGGACTCCTGTCTGGGCAAGAATAAGTGATTTTAAATCTTTATGTATATTGTTCTTATTCCTACCATTAATATTGTGTACTAAGCAGTTAGTTGGAAACAGAGTTGTATTATTTACAACAAACTTCATTAAGGAATAAATATACTGAGAAGCTGTGGTTAGTATGCCCAATTCTTTGAATAGGTTTCGACATGATGTAAAAATAAAGTACTAACAAAATGTCAGTTTGGTTTTCAGAAAGGCATTTCAACAGAAAATGCTATATACACTTTCACTGGTCAAATATTAAATGCTCTGAATAACCGGACATCACCCATTGGTATTTTTTGTGATCTCTCAAAGGCCTTTGATTGTGTAAATCATGGAATTCTTTTAGATAAGCTAAATCATTATGGTTTGAGGGGGGCAGTGCACAAATGGTTTGATTCATACTTAACTGGAAGAATGAAGAAAGTTGAAATAAGTGGTTCATGTAATGTTAAAACATCAGCTGATTCCTCAAACTGGGGGGCTATCAAGTACGGGGTCCCACAGGGTTCGGTCTTAGGTCCTTTACTGTTCTTGATATACATTAATGACTTATCATTCCACATTGATGAAGATGCAAAGTTAGTTCTTTTTGCTGATGATACAAGTATAGTAATAACATCCAAAAACCAAGAACTAAGTGATGTAATTGTAAATGATGTTTTTCAGAAAATTATTCAGTGGTTCTCAGCAAACGGACTCTCTTTAAATTTTGATAAATCGCAGTATATACAGTTCGGTACAGTAAATGGCACAACTCCAGTAATAAGTATAGACTTTGAACAGAAGTCTGTAGCTAAGGTAGAATTTTCAAAATTTTTAGGTGTGTCCATTGATGAGAGGTTAAACTGGAAGCAACACATTGATGGTCTGCTGAAACGTCTGAGTTCAGCTACGTATGCTATTAGGGTTATTGCAAATTTTGGTGATAAGAATCTCAGTAAATTAGCTTACTATGCCTACTTTCATTCACTGCTTTCGTATGGCATCATATTCTGGGGTAATTCATCGTTGAGTAGAAAAGTTTTAAACATTAGTGTCATGCAATATTTTGTGTAATGTAATATCTTGTACAGACATCTTTTATTAACCTGACACATTCCACATCATTACGATGTGTCGTATTCATGATCTATGGAACAAGTATTAATCTAATCTAATCTAATCTTGGCTTTACATGACACACTACTCTTAATTATATGCTTCTGTACTCTAAAAATTTTTTCTCCGTTTGTGGAGTTACCCCAAAATATGATACCATATCACATAATGGAGTGAAAATAAGCAAAATATGCAAGTTTTTTATATTTATATCTCCTATGTCTGACATCATTCGCATTGCAAACACAGACTTGCTTAGCCGCTATAGCAATTCATTAGTATGTCGCTCCCAACTAGATTTATTATCAAGTTGTAATCCCAAGAATTCTACACTCTCAACTTCTCCTATTTCCATGTTATCATACTTTATACACACACTAGAAGGGAATCTCTCGGTAGTTCTGAACTGCGTATAGTGGGTCTTTTCAAAGTTTAATGTCAGTGAATTGGCTATGAACCACTTATTAATATCAATAAAGAATAGATTAGCTGCTATTTTTAAATTTATATTTGATTTACTAGTTATTGCAATGTTTGTATCATCTGCAAATGAGACAAACTTGGCATCTGGTAATAACAGATGACATGTCATTAATATACACAAGAAAAAGTAGTGAACCTAATATGGAACCTTGGGGAATACCACATGTAATTTCTTCACAGTTAGACAATGTCTGATTGCCTACTGCTGAAGTGTTATGTAATGACACCCTTTGTTTTCTATTAGTAAGATATGACTGAAACCACTTTGCAGCACTACCAGTGATGCCATAATATTTTAATTTACTTAAAAGAATGCTGTGATTCACACAGTCAAAAGCCATTGACAGGTTACAGAATATGCCAGTTGCCTCTAATTTGTTGTCTAATAAATTAAAGACATTTTTGCTATAAGTGTAAATAACTTTCTCAATATCAGAACCCTTAAGAAACCCAAACTGTGACTTTGACAGTATGCTATTTTCACTAAGGTGCTTCAGTAGACCCTTGAACATAACCTTTTCAAAGATTTTTCAAAAAGCTGGCAAAAGGGAGATGGGTCAGTAATTTGACAATATTTCTTTGTCCCCATTCTTATGGATAGGTATAACTTCAGCATATTTACACCAGTCCAGGAATGTTCCTGTGATCAGTGACTGATTACACAAATAACGTAAGATACGACTAAGCTCACATGAACACTCTTTTATTAACTTTGTTGATATGTTATCATAACCACTAGAATGCTTTGATTTCAAGTACTTTATGATGGATTCTATTTCTTTGGGTGATGTAAGTGTCAGTTCTATTTTACTGAGATAGCTTGTGTGCACTGGTCTCAGATATTCCATTGCATCATTTACTGAACCTGACAACCCCATGCTATCAGTAACAGAGACAAAATACTTGTTTAAATGGTTTGCAACACAACATGCATTTGTTACATCTACATCAACATTTATACTCCGCAAGCTACCCAACGATGTGTTTGTATCATCTGCAAATGAGACAAACTTAGCATCTGGTAATGTAACAGATGCCACTGTCATTACCTCCCTTTCCTGTTCCAATTGCGTATGGTTTGTTGGAAGAATGACTGCCGCAAAGCCTCTGTGCGCACTTGAATCTCTCTATTACATTTGTGATCTCCTAGGGAGGTATAAGTAGGGGGAATCAATATATTCGATACCTCACCCAGAAATGCACCCTCTCGAACGTGGACAGCAAGCTACACCACGATGCAGAGCGCCTCTCTTGCAGAGTCTGTCACTTGAGTTTGCTAAACATATCCGAAATGCTATCACGCTTACCAAATAACCCTGTGACAAAACGCGCTGCTCTTCTTTGGATCTTCTCTATCTCCTCTGTCAACCCGGCCTGGTATGGATCCCACACTGATGAGCAATACTCAAGTATAGGTCGAATGAGTGTTTTGTAAGCCACCTCCTTTGTTGATGGACTACATTTTCTAAGGACTCTCCCAATGAATCTCAATCTGGCACCCGCCTTACCAACAATTAATTTTATATGATCATTCCACTTCAAATCGTTCTGTACGCATACTCCCAGATATTTTACAGAAGTAACTGCTACCAGTGTTTGTTCCTCTATCATATAATCATACAATAAAGGATCCTTATTTCTATGTATTCGCAATACATTGCATTTGTCTATATTAAGGCTCAGTTTCATTTATTTGTTCCTCCTCATTTCTGCTCCTACCTGTCTCTGACTTAACTATATCCGGTATTGTTTTCATTTTATTGTTGGATGTATTTATCTTCTTCTCATAATGCAGGTGTTCAGATTTATGGATAACCTTCTTCAATATTTTGCAGTAATTTTTGTAATGAGCTATAATGCTAATATCAAAGGTGTCCCTACATATGAGATAGAGTTTACTTTTTGTCTCACATGATATCTTTATCACTTGTGTGATCGATGGTTTTTTATTAGACTTCTGCTTAATTTGAGTTACCTTCAGGGGAATACAATTTTCAAATAATGTGCTAACTTTATTAATGAATGTTCTGCATTTTCCATTTGTGTCTTGGATGCTGTAAACATCCATCCAATTAATTTCTTTGAGCAATCTCCTAAATTTTT
The DNA here is from genome assembly GCF_023864275.1 of Schistocerca cancellata. Lineage (NCBI taxonomy): Eukaryota > Metazoa > Arthropoda > Insecta > Orthoptera > Acrididae > Schistocerca > Schistocerca cancellata. Next base: position 1,098,019,747 of record NC_064626.1, on the reverse strand, counting down.
CAGTTTTTGACTGTTTTATTGGCCTTCTGTACTCAGTTCTGATAGATGTTTTGCCCTGACAATGCTAGACCAGAGCTTGGATGCTGACTTTTTTTTTTATAAACAGTCTCTTTGCTGAGAGAAACTTAAAACAGTCATACCAATAATCCTCACTTCTGAAAACAAGATCAGGCCTAATGTGAGAAGTTATGCATCCCATTGTGCAAAATTTTGCAAAGGTAGTTCAAGTTCTCCAGGACATGATATAAGATAGATAACCATGAGACTGGAAAGACAAAATTTGATGTTGGGCTATGCTTTCCTGACTCTGCTACAATTCTGGGATGAAACTGTCATCAGCATTAACAGAGTTCAGAAAAGCCTTCAAGATTCTGTACATGATATAAAATCTCTGTGTAACAGGTACCAAGAGCAAAGAGAGGCATTAGTGGCAAAGTTGCTTCAGGAAGGATCAGATATCTATGAGAAAAGTAAAATTCCATCTTTCATGAATGTTTCAATCATAGATGCCATTCCCTATTTGGAAATTACTGTTTCATATTCCAGATGTATTGAATTTTTTCAGTACATTTTCTCTGACAGTCTCCCACAAGTCCAGTCCCTCATCCATGATGTGGGAGATGGGCAATGGCATGAAGAAAGGGATTGCGTGTACGGCATTACAATGGGGACTGTGTGTGCCCTCAGACTGCTACAGTATCTATGAAGGCCCTACAGAGCCCTGAAAAGTGGTGGCCAAGGGGGCTCTGGTGGAGTCAGCAGTGGATAATCCATTTGCTTTCAACACTCAAATGAGGCCTGGATCAAAGCCAATACCAAAAGTGACAAAGCCTTTGAGCAGATCTGCCATGTACGATGACCAAAATGGTCATGATGAAAGACACACCGAAAGAAATATGCAAGAACTGGGATATTAATGCTGTATCCTTAGAAAAGTATGCAAGAAGTAAAGTGCTGGGAAAAGGATGTGGTAGTCAGGAAAAGACAAAAGAAGAACTGGTGTCACACTAGTAGCTAAAGAACTGGAAAATGAAGTACAGGGCAATTACAAATGATTGAAGCGATTTCATAAATTCACCGTAGCTCCATTCATTGACATATGGTCATGGCACACTACAGATACGTAGAAAAACTCATAACATTTTGTTCGGCTGAAGCCGCACTTCAGGTTTCTGCCGTCAGAGCGCTCGAGAGCGCAGTGAGACAAAATGGCGACAGGAGCCGAGAAAGCGTATGTCGTGCTTGAAATGCACTCACATCAGTCAGTCATAACAGTGCAACGACACTTCAGGACGAAGTTCAACAAAGATCCACCAACTGCTAACTCCATTCGGCAGTGGTATGCGCAGTTTAAAGCTTCTGGATGCCTCTGTAAGGGGCCTGCAGTGAGCGAAGAAACGGTTGAACGCGTGCGGGCAAGTTTCACGTGTAGCCTGCGGAAAATTGGCTCATCCCAGAACTGGAGACCAACAGCGCCAACTTCATCTTTCAACAGAATGGTGCTCCACCGCACTTCCATCATGATGTTCGACATTTCTTAAACAGGAGATTGGAAAACCGATGGATCGGTCGTGGTGGAGATCATGATCAGCAATTCATGTCATGGCCTCCACGCTCTCCCGACTTAATCCCATGTGATTTCTTTCTCTGGGGTTATGTGAAACATTCACTGTTTAAACCTCCTCTACCAAGAAATGTGCCAGAACTGCGAGCTCACATCAACGATGCTTTGGAACTCATTGATGGGGACATGCTGCGCCGAGTGTGGGAGGAACTTGATTATCAGCTTGATGTCTGCCGAATCACTAAAGGGGCACATATCAAACATTTGTGAATGCCTAAAAAAACTTTTTGAGTTTTTGTACGTGTGTGCAAAACATTGTGAAAATATCTCAAATAATAAAGTTATTGTAGAGCTGTGAAATCGCTTCAATCATTTGTAATAACCCTGTACTTATTGTAGAAAATGTGATTGACACAATAATTAAAGTTAAGATAATGATAGAAGAAGATATTCTTGATGTGGTCCGGATGTATGCTCCTCAAATAGGCTGCAAAGCAGATGAGAAGGAAGAGTTCATCTCTAAACTGGAAGATGCTTTAACATCTATCAAGACTGTCCTTATGGGAGACTTTAATGATAGAATTGCAGGTGATAGAAGAGCATATGAAACAGTCATAGGAAGCCACAGAGAAGATCATATAAATGAGGAAGATAAGGTATTACTAGACACATGTCTGAGAAGTGAATGTATAATTGGTAATGGATGGTATAACAAAAGAGATAGTCACATGTGAACCAAATGTGGTAGGAATTTAGAATGTAAATCCACAACAGACTATTTAATAATAACTAAAGAAGTCACAAGAAGCCTGACAGAAGTTGAATCAATCCCAAGCATTAATCTTGATGGAAACCACAGACTACTGGTAGGGATACTGAAGAAAATCAGAAAACTTACATATGGGGGAAAAGAGAGTCAAAAATCAAGACCTGGAAACTGAAAGATAGAGAAACCTGAGAGACAGATGGGGAGAAGATTAAGACACAGCTTCCTAAAGATGAGCGGAAGGATGTGAAGGAAGAATGGAGGAATTTCAAACAGGCCCTCATCAATGCAGCAGAAGAAACATGTGAAAGGACATGGACAAAAATCAGATACAAAAAACTCCATGGTGTAATGAGAGAAAGAAGTTTTGAAAGTATGGAAAGAATGCTTCCAAAAATTATATGAAGGATGGGATGAAACAAATGCACATGATGAGATAGAGGGAGATGTAAGAGATATTGCCATTACAGAATAAATAAAAGAGAAGATCTGCAGCTCTTAGATGTAGAGAAAAATGGCAAAGCTCCTGGAGTAGGTGACATCACAGTGGAAATGATCAAAGCCACATGAGCTACCAGAATTCACTGACTGTATAGAACAATGAGGATAGTATGGACATGTAGAAGGATTACTTGTGATCAGACGAAGGACAATTGTTGTACCAATCTTTAAGAAGGGTACCAAGTTCCTCTGTGAGAATTGCAGAGGAATAGCTCTACTCTTGCACTGCATGAAGATTTATGAAAAGATAATTTTACAGAAAATCAGGAAAGAGATAGAACCATAATAAAGAGAACAAAAAGGATTCTGACCTGGAAGATGTCATATTTACAGCCAGACAAGTTATAGAAAGGAAATGGTAATTTGGTAAAAGCATCATATTTGCATATATATGTAAGGCTTATGAACTGTTAGAAGGAAATACTCATGGCCAGGTCTGAATAGATTGGAACTGTCAAAAGGAATGCAACTGAGAAACATGTACAAAAAAATTACCAAAAGTAGTATAATAGACAACAACAATCATAATAGTTTATAATGGACTGAAGGATTTGGCAAGGAAGTGTACTCTCGCCAGTGATTTTTAATATAGTCATGGACAATATAATAAAAAAAAAGTTCACCAAGAGTCAACAGCAGATAATATGAAAATCATAGAATATTCAGATTATGTGATGACAGGGAAGAAAATGCGAAGAAATTTGAACAGCTAAATCCCTGATAGGCAATAATTGAAAAAGCAGGCATGGAAATAAACTTAACAAAAATTGAAGTAATAAAAATCAGCATAAAAAAATGAAAAAGAAAATTAAGCATGTAAGTTGCAATGGGAAAATTATGAAGGAAGTAGTTGCTTTCAAGTATCTAGGAAGTAAATTAACCAAAAAAGAAAACATCAATGATGAAATTTAGGAGAGAATAGAAAATTGGTCAAAATTTTATTACTGTATATCAGATATAATTAGAAATTGGAAAAACCTGCCAAAGCAAATATCATGATAGTGAAATACACTCCTGGAAATGGAAAAAAGAACACATTGACACCGGTGTGTCAGACCCACCATACTCGCTCCGGACACTGCGAGAGGGCTGTACAAGCAATGATCACACGCACGGCACAGCAGACACACCAGGAACCTCGGTGTTGGCCGTCGAATGGCGCTAGCTGCGCAGCATTTGTGCACCGCCGCCGTCAGTGTCAGCCAGTTTGCCGTGGCATACGGAGCTCCATCGCAGTCTTGAACACTGGTAGCATGCCGCGACAGCGTGAACGTGAACCGTATGTGCAGTTGACGGACTTTGAGCGAGGGCGTATAGTGGGCATGCGGGAGGCCGGGTGGATGTACCGCCGAATTGCTCAACAAGTGGGGCGTGAGGTCTCCACAGTACATCGATGTTGTCGCCAGTGGTCGGCGGAAGGTGCACGTGCCCGGCGACCTGGGAACGGACCGCAGCGACGCACGGATGCACGCCAAGACCGTAGGATCCTGCGCAGTGCTGTAGGGGCCGCACCGCCACTTCCCAGCAAATTAGGGACACTGTTGCTCCTGGGGTATCGGCGAGGACCATTTGCAACCGTCTCCATGAAGCTGGGCTACGGTCCCGCACACCGTTAGGCCGTCTTCCGCTCACGCCCCAACATCGTGCAGCCCGCCTCCAGTGGTGTCGCGACAGGCGTGAATGGAGGGACGAATGGAGATGTGTCGTCTTCAGCGATGAGAGTCGCTTCTGCCTTGATGCCAATGATGGTCGTATGCGTGTTTGGCGTCGTGCAGGTGAGCGCCACAATCAGGACTGCATACGACCGAGGCACACAGGGCCAACACCCGGCATCATGGTGTGGGGAGCGATCTCCTACACTGGCCGTACACCACTGGTGATCGTCGAGGGGACACTGAATAGTGCACAGTACATCCAAACCGTCATCAAACCCATCGTTCTACCATTCCTAGACCGGCAAGGGAACTTGCTGTTCCAACAGGACAATGCACGTCCGCATGTATCCCGTGCCACCCAACGTGCTCTAGAAGGTGTAAGTCAACTACCCTGGCCAGCAAGATCTCCAGATCTGTCCCCCATTGAGCATGTTTGGGACTGGATGAAGCGTCGTCTCACGTGGTCTGCACGTCCAGCACGAACGCTGGTCCAACTGAGGCGCCAGGTGGAAATGGCATGGCAAGCCGTTCCACAGGACTACATCCAGCATCTCTACGATCGTCTCCATGGGAGAATAGCAGCCTGCATTGCTGCGAAAGGTGGATATACACTGTACTAGTGCCGACATTGTGCATGCTCTGTTGCCTGTGTCTATGTGCCTGTGGTTCTGTCAGTGTGATCATGTGATGTATCTGACCCCAGGAATGTGTCAATAAAGTTTCCCCTTCCTGGGACAATGAATTCACGGTGTTGGCTCTGAGCACTATGGGACTTAACATCTTAGGTCATCAGTCCCCTAGAACTTAGAACTACTTAAACCTAACTAACCTAAGGACATCACACACATCCATGCCCGAGGCAGGATTCGAACCTGCGACCGTAGCGGTCTCGCGCTTCCAAACTGACGCGCCTAGAAACGCTCGACCACGCTGGCCGGCCAATTCACGGTGTTCTTATTTCAATTTCCAGGAGTGTATTATTATCTTCCCATTTTGAGCTATGGATCAGAATGTTGGAAATGGACAAAGAAAGATCTGAGCAGAATACAAGCAACAGAGATCCAACTTCCAGGCAGATTAAAACCGAGTGCCAGACCAAGACTCGAACTTGGGACCTTTGCCTTTCATGGGCAAGTGCTCAACCAACTGAGCTACACATGCATGACTCACAACCATTCCTCACAGCTTTACTTCCTTTAGTACCTCGTCTTCTACCTCCACAATATCCTATCTTCCAGAAGTGCTATTCTTGCAAGGTTCGCAGGAGAGCTTCTGTGAAATTTGGAAGGTAGGAAATGAGATACTAGAAGAAGTAAAGCTATGAGGATGGGTTGTGAGTTGCGCTTGAGTAACTTGGACAGTAGTTCACTTTCCCATGAAAGGCAAAGGTCCTGACTTCGAGTCTTGGTCTGGCACACCATTTTAATCTGTGAGGAAGTGTCATATCAGCACACACTCCACTGCAGAATAAAAATTTCTTTCAGGAAACAGAGATACACTTTTTACTAATGATCCTGGGTAAGAAGAGAAGAGACAGGATAAGGAACAAAACAACACAAAACGCCCTGCAGATCAAATCCCTAAAAGAAACTATGGAGCACTGTAGGCATAAATGGTTTGACCATATTAAAAGAGTGGGACCAGGAAGACTTAGAAGTAGAACAGATGGAATCTGTGTGAAGTCCAACAGGAAGACCATGAACTAGCTAAAGAGCCCAGGTGGAGGAGGATGTGAACTAAAGGGGCCAGCTGTGGGAGGAGATGCTAAAGGATAGACTGTGGGAGAAAAGGGAAGCTTGAAAGTGGTCCTGTGAAAAACCTGTACAAGCAGAAATGTTTCAATAAGAAGAAGGAGGAGGAGGAGGTGGAGGATGACAATGATGACAACAATGATGATGTCAGTGCCAATGACAATGACTTCCTCTGAAAGAGTGTCTGCCATCAGACACATCTGAAGTCTCTACGCTAACTGCTGCTGGACTGGTGCATGCTCCAAACAGGCAACTGTAAAATTCACTTTTGAGCCAAGAGATGCTTAACCACATACTGTCACACCTCACAGATGTTTTATTTTTTCTCGTATTGACTGCAGCAAAAGTTAACTCATATCCCTAGAATTCTTAAATTTCTATCTGTGGATTCCCCATGCAAATGAAAAATCCAAGTTACAAATGCTGAAACAAAGCCATGATCAAAAACATCCAGTTCATCCAAGAAAGATGACAAAAGTATAATAAAGTTTAATTAATACTGTGACACATCTTTAATTAGTGTGCTGTGTGCCTAACCTAAGTCTAACCCATGCAAAGGCGTAAATGATTCTATAAACGGTGGAGCTTATGGAATGTAAATACTTCTCTTGGGGGAGATTGTAGAGAAATACCTCTCATATGTATCAGTCCTCTTGCTTGGTGTATGGGTGAAAGTCTCTAATATTAGCAGCAAGCATCAAAGAATGTCCATGATCTACCTAAGTGTGATCTACCATTGTACAAAGGTGAATGTGGACAACATTAACGGTGATGCATCATAGAATGTTAGCAAAGCCCTACTGACAATCAAACTTTGAAACAAATACAAAAAAATACATCTGTCATAATGATCATAGAATAGCAAACTTTTGAAGCGATGTACAGTAAAATGTAGATGAAAATCACTGCCAAAACTTAGCATAATATTTTTCAATAATGCATAGAAAATGAAAAGCTTACTAACAATGTTAGAGAAAATTTTAACTGTGAACTTGACCACAATTTATGAAAAATGAGCTGTTTGAGGCTGTTTGTAATAGATACATCATAATTATACTCACAAAAGACAGTAAACACTTCCTAGTAGACTATCAAAAAATGTAATCATAAGTACAAATGTAATCACAGAAACAGACTCAAATTTCTTTATGCTGTATCGTGCTACTAGTGCATGGAGTCAGTCATGGATACATATCCTCTCCCAAAGCAGGAGGAACTGTTGACAAAAAATTGGGTGGTCAGTAATTTTCTAAAATTGATTTGTCTGAAGCATATCTGCAAGTTCCTCAGGTTCCTGTGGATGAATAGTCTTGGCGAGTTCTAGTTTTGGATAGGCCTTTTGGTGTGGCTAGCTCCCCTGCTATTTTCCAATGATTTTAGACAACTGACTATGTCTGTCTGGTATTCCATTAATTATCTGTATGATATTGTTGCCAAGGGCTCCTCCACAGTAGATCACTTACAAAATTTGTGCCCTTTATCTTCTGTCTCACAGTCCTCATGCTTGCAGTGGAACCTTTGGAAATCTCTGTTTTCCCAGCCTTCCACTGTTTATTTGGGGTTTAAAGTCTCATCAGATGGGGTTTGCCCTGTGCCAGACCACATCTCTGCTGTTACATCTGTGCCTCGCCCCTTGTCCGTGGAGGAGCATCATGCCTTCCTAAGGAAGATATCCTCCTACCATAAATTCCTGCCCAGCAGCCACATTGGACCACCTGTTGTATGTCTTGTTAAACAAGAATGTACCTCTTTGCTGGAGCCTGGAATGTGAACATGCTTTTCAAATATTGTATTCCAAACTATTCTCATCCCTATGTTTAGCTATGTTCCCTCCAGACCAGTACTTAGTTTTGGTGATGATGCCTCACATGACAGCCTCTATGCAGTCCTAGTGCACTGATATGCTGACAGCTCTGAACGATCTGTTGCTTTTGCCTCTAAATCTTTCAATCCAGCCCAGCAGCACTCTCAGGTGGTAAAAAAGGCTCTTGCCATAGCCTGTGCTCTCCAGAAAACTCATGTTGTTTTGTATGATTCCAAGTTTCACCTTATTATTGACCACATACCCCTTGGTTACCTTGATGAACCTTCACACATCCTTGCCTGACAAGACAGTACACTGCCTACAACACTGGATGCTGTTATTGTCTAATGACAATTATGAAATCCATTTTTTACCTACTTCTAAATGTGACAATGCAGTCACCTTGTCCTGCCTTCCTGTGGGTCCTGATCCTGACTACAGTTGTGGAGAATTGCTTTGCTCTTATATTGATACTGAAACACATGCCACAGTCATTATTTTCATAGTTATGAGTTTGTCCATTGCAGCTGCCATTGCCTCCAAGCCAGTTCTCTGCCAGGTGGTTCTGTTTGTTCAACAGGGCTGGCCAGATAAAACACTGGGTTGGGCTATGAAATCCCTTTGAAACTGTTTTTCCTTATGGTATTGCCTTTCTGTTTTTCATGGTGTATTGCTATTGTCCAGGGAAGAACACTCCCAAAGTAGTCATTCCCACTGCATTATGGCACAAGATCCTATGCCTTCTCCATCAGGGCCATTAGGTAATTTACTGCACTAAACTGTTAGCTAGGCCAGGGATTGGTGGCAACATTGTCTTGGCTTGTGAGCAGTGCATCCTACATAAAGCAGTCCCAGAGTGCCTCTATCCCACTGGCCCGCTCCGTACCAGCTAGGGGAATGCATTCATGTATACTTTGTGGGTCCCTTCTTGAATTCATATTGGCTATTTCTTGTGAATGCATTTTCCTGGTGTCCTTACATTCTGCGGTGTGTCAGTGTCAGCTGTAGTCACGATTCATATGCTTTTGAGGGGTTTTTCTATTGAGGTGTTGCATTGTACCTTAATTTTTGATAATGAGCTCCAGTTCATTTCTCACACCTTTCAACTGTTTTTTTGCTGTCAAAGTCATGTTACGTCTCCATCATTCCACCCTCAATCAAATGGTGAGCATATGTTCAAGTCCCAAAAGAAAAAGTTTTGTAGATTCTTTGCTGGATGATGCCCTTCTCCATTTTCTGTGCTCTTATCACTTCACCACTATTGGGGAGCAGATCCCAGCTGAGTTGCTTCATGGTCAGCAGCCACTTATGCTCCTTCACCTTCTGTGGCCTGTGCCACACCTGTCAGGTTCAACCGGCTGCTTCACACCACAATTGACGGGTGGGGCGTGAAGGTTTGGTTGCCGGCCCAAGTGAATACTGGCCATCAAAGAGGCCATCTTTGAGATGTCTGTATGGCCAATGGGTTGGTGGCATGCTACTTTGATTATTTGCACCTCTGCTCATTCCCAGAAGCTACCTCTTCATGTGTGCAGCCCTCATCACTGCAACCTGCATCACCTGCTGTGGAGATGTCCCCATCCCATTGACTGCCTCCTGTAGATGCAGCAGCCTGGGGTTCCTGCTTCCTGATGCCAGGTGCTGACCAGTCTCCAGACTCACGTCCATTGCTGCAGCCTGCTGTTCCATTTGGGCCGCCTCCACTGGTTCCCTCACTATCATCGCCTCAGCCATCATTGCTGGTGAGTCCAGCTCCATCTCCTCCACACTGGGTCCTACCTTCGGATGACAATGCAAACATGGCGATGGCACCCTCCTCCTTGGTGCTGTCATCAGCAAATCAAGTGTAGTCTTAGAAAGATCAGCCAATAAAATATTTGTGGACATTAATCACTGGTTCCTAGCCAATTCTTTGTCACTAAACTTTGAAAAAACACACTACATGCAGTTCAGAACTTGTAAGGGGTGTCCCAAGAGTATATGTCTAACATATGATGACAAGAAGATAGAAGAAGTGGAGAGTGTTAAATTCTTGGGATTACAGCTTGATAATAAATTCAACTGGGAGGAGCACACCACAGAACTGCTGAAGCGTCTTAACAAATCTCTGTTTGCAATGCAAATTTTGTCAGACATAGGGGATATAAAAATGAAAAAGCTGGCATGCTATGCTTACTTTCACTCCATAATGTCATATGGATTATTTTTTGGGGTAATTCATCAAGCCAAGCTAAAATTTTCCGGGCACAAAAACGTGCAGTAAGAGTTATATGTGGTGTGAACTCAAGAACATCCTGCAGAAGCCTGTTTAGGGAATTAGGGATACTAACTACTGCTGCCCAATATATTTATACCTTAATGAAATTTGTCATTAAAAATATATCACTTTTTCAAACCAACAGCTCAATTCATGGAATCAATACTAGAAATAAGAATAATCTTCACAAGGATTTAAAGTCACTTAGTCTTGTACAAAAAGGTGTGCATTATTCAGGAACACACATTTTCAATAACTTGCCAGCAGCCATAAAAAGCTTAACAACCAATGAAATTCAGTTTAAGAGAAGCCTAAAGGATTTATTGATGGCCAACTCCTTCTACTCCATTGATGAATTTCTTAGTAAAACCAACTGATTTGTATATAAGTACAACATAACTTCTGCACAATTTCAGTGCAGTAATGTGTTCATTGAAAATTTGTGTCTCTCTCTCTCTCTCTCTCTCTCTCTCTCTCTCTCTCTCTGTGTGTGTGTGTGTGTGTGTGTGTGTGTGTGTGTGTGTGTGTAAGTATAATCTAACTTCTGCACCATTTCAGTGCAGTAATGTGTTCATTGTAAATAAGTATTACAGTAGTTGTATTACATGTTTATTACCTTATAAATAAATAAAAAACTTTTTTATTTTAAATTCAGCGCATTAGTATTTGTAAAATGACTCTTAGTATTCATTAAAAAATGACGATCATTCCACTTGGGACCTGTGAAATGGTACATTAGCTTATTTGTTTTAGTTGTAAATATTTGTCATGTATTGTTGTTTTTCTGACATGTTCCACATCCTGGAGGACCTCCTCACTACGGATGAATTGGAATGAAAGTAAATCTAATCTAATCTAAACACAATGTCCCACCCCCCACCATGGAAACCATATTCCTGCCATACTGTATCTGACAGATATGTCTCTCATTGGATCACCAGCTTCTCCTCCCTCATCTGGGTGCCTTCTTTGCATGAAGGAGAGGTGTGCCATACCCTGCTATTAGAGTGTGTGAGTTTTAGTAAGCCAAGTGTAGTGTGGCCATGTGTGTCTACTTAAATCAACTGCCAACTGTTTCAGCATTAGCCGAGCACTAAGGCCACCCGTAGGAAGCTTGCACATGGCATCACATCCCCCACACTGTCCACCAGTGACTTGTGTCTATATATGCAAGGAGCTGCATTGACTCACACTCACAATGTTGTTTTATTTTGTAACAGTCACGTCAATTGTTTTGTGTATCGCTTATGCTGCACCTTCTGTATGACTCTTTTGTCTTGTTATGTGTGAGGCCAATTTGTGTTACTGTTCAGAGGTTTATGAATAAAGCTGTATTTGTGTTACTTCACTCAGTGTTGTGTTTTACATGGTTACTGCACGTTAAGATTAAATGTATGAAAACAGAAAAATTTGCAAACTTTTCTAAACATATTTAAAATATATCTATTGAACAATATTAATATACACATCTTAAAGTTATCACTTACTTGAAGAACATGTCCACATGAAGCAGGTAAAGAACCTCACAAAAGTAATAATAGCATGATATATAATTTACGGATTCATCTTTAGACAGAGCACTTGCTTAAAGCACTGAGAAAATGCTAGTCACACAAAGCTCTGCTGTTAGTGAATCACAACTATTTCAAAAGTTTTTTACTGAGATGTCACACATGTATCATCATCAAAACTTGTGGCTTGTTGTGGGTAAGAAGGCATGAAAAATTATAGAAGTGGTGTAGCACTGCATTCTGTATCCATGCTTGATGAACAGAGGGGGTGTGGCAGCATCCTTGAACTACACTCCAGCAATGATGTAGTGTAATGAGCATGAACTGCTTCATGCAAGGCACAAGTCCAAGTGTGGGCAATTTTACCTTGTATTCTTACTGCTGAAACACAACTTTTGTAAGGTTTCATGTTATCAAAGCTACATCAGCTATTATATGTACAAGCATAAAGAAACTATTCTATCAGCTATTATAACATTCAAAATAATCAATTTTTCATGTAATTGGATAGGTGAAAAAAACCTATTGCAAGCTACGATCTCCTGTGAGAATTTCAGAGTAGTAAACATGGAGTCAGTGGATAGGAACTGCAGATAGGTGGCACTTGGTGGGATTATGGATTGCCTGTGTGGTGGGCGGAGATAGTCCGCGCAGTTGCAATAATGCTGTGTCTTGGTTAGCAGTGGTTAACACCCCTACCTAGTAAGCAGGAGATCCTGGGTTTGAGTCCTGGTCTGGTACAAATTTTCACTCATTGCTGCTGATTCCACATACTGTTCTGCTGCAGGCGACAGCAGTGATCCACATCAGTTTACACATAATGTTTGATAGCTGCAGATACTGTATGGTGTCTGTTCTTTTAGACACGTCTGAAAGAACAGACACTGGACATTCATATAATTGATACACCTAGCTGGAAAATGGATCCATCTTCTTCAGTGCATCATCAGATGCACAAATACCTCCAATCTCCTGTGGGAATCTCAGAGTTGTGAACATAAAGTCAATGGACAGGGATTGCAGATAGGTGGCACTAGGAGGTAATGTGGATCAACCATGAGGCATGTCAAGATAGTCCATGCAGTTACAGTAACTCTGTGTTTCAAGTGGTGCAGTGGTTTATGCACCTGCCTAGTAAGCAGGAAATCCTGGGTTTGAATCCCAATCCGGTACACATTTTCACTCATTGCCACTGATTTCACATAACAACTCACTGCAGTTGACAGCAGTGATCCCCCACAATTTACGCTCAGTATTACCCTGGTCTTAAATGTGTTAATCAGCTACTTTCATAAGGCCATGACTTCCTAAAATCATGCACTGAAATGAGATTCATTCTGTCTGAGATTTTTCCCACTGCTCAAAGAATAGCTTTTCATCACCCTCCCTATCTTCACAACATCCTCCTCAGACCCTATGCTCCTTCTATATCCATCCCTATCCTATGGCTCATACCCCTGCGACCATCCCTGCTGCAAGACTTGCCCTATACACCCTCCTACCATCACATATACCAGCTCTGTAAGTGGCAAAACATATGCTATCAAAGGGAGGGCCTCCTGTGAAATGACACATGTCGTATACCAGCCCTTATGTAAATGCTGTTCGGTCTGTTACATTGGCATGACTACCACCCAATTATTTTGGTTAGGATAATGGACATAGACAGAGGGTGTATACTGGCAACACACAATATCCTGTTGCTGAGCATGCTCTACAACATAACAGTCGTGACCTCAATGCCTGTTTCACCACATGATTCTTTCTCCAGACACCAGTTTCTCAGAACTCTGTGGGTGGGAACCAGCATTACAACATGTCCTTGGTTCTCACCACCTACCTGGCTTAAATTTACATTAATTCCTTTCACATCAGTATTTCTTCACGTAACAACTGCTTTCTTCACTCCAGTTTAGTTTTCTACATCTTTCATTTTCTGACCTATCTGTTTATCACCATTCTCCCCTCCCACCTCTGTTACATACAGTATGCTTAACGTTTCACTCTTATTAACTCATGCATGATGTTTTAGTAGTAATCTCTGTCTTGCTCATTGCATGGTCTTCCACTTTTAAGTTCTGGGGTTTTTAAATCTCATCCATTGCAGTCCCAACAAACTGTCTTCCCTTCTCATTCTGTCCGTTAAGTCACTGCTGACCCAGGGTTCTGGGTGACTTTTCCAAACTGTACCTCTTCTGTTAATCCTCTCCAGTCCTTTTCCTTCACCCCTCTTCCTTATGCTTCAAGTCGTCTGCTGGAAGAAGAAGCCTCTCGCTCCAAAAGCTTGCATAAGTTAAACCTCTTTTTGTGTGTGTTCTCCTGTTACCACTTGGTGAGTAAACTTTTTTATCTATCCATTTACATTGTATTCTATCAGCTAGTTTGACTTGATTGGAAGAAATCTACTGGTGAGAATGACTCAAACATCTTAATCTCAGAATCAGACATAATCTCACATGGAATTTACTCTATACTGAAGCATGGTAATTAAGGGAGAATGAATCTTACTCTGCTTGGAGCATACATTGTGCTGAATGTTGACAATATTAGGAAAAGGATAGACAACTACTCACCATAAAGATGACCCATTGATCTGCATACAGGCACAACAAAAAGACTGCTATACATTATAACTTTTAGACAAAGCCTTCTTCAGCAAAGAAAACATGTACACATTCACATAAGGAAGCACACCTCAGCTCTGAACAGAATGTGACTATCATGTGAACAGCAATATGGAGTGGGGCAGGGAAGGGGAAGAGATAGCAGGGAATCATGGGAGGAGACAAGAGCACTGTCTGGTGGGGTGTGCAGGGACTAGAGAATGCCATGTACCGTGTCGGGAGGTGGTATGTGGTGGGAAAAGCAGGGAGTGGAAAAGGAGAGTAGCAGGAAATGAGACAATCAGGGAAGCAAAGCAGTAGGTTACCATAGGCTGAGAGCAGGATAATTTTGGGATTGGAGAATGTGTTGTAAGGATAACTCTCTTCTGCACAGTTCAGAAAACCTGCTGATGGAGGGGAGGATCCAGATCAGTCTCAACCTATGGTAACATACCATCCCACCACTCTTCACTGAGCAGTTTCCACCCTCTCGTCCTATCACCTCCTCCCTTTTCACAGTCCTTCACCATCTACCCACCCATCCTTTCCCCTCCCCTGCTCCTCTTTTTCTGTGCTCCTTTCCCTTTCCACTGCCCATTTTGTCCCTCACACCCCACATCCTGACACTAGTCTCTAGTCCCTGCATACCCTAACAGACAGAACTCTTCTCTCCCACTTCCCCACCACACTCTGGAATGCTATTCACGTGACAGTCACAGTCAGAGCTGCTAATGGCAGTGGTCACATGTGTGTGAGGTGTGCTTGCTTGTGTGTTTAATACTATCACAGCTCTCTCCTTTTCATACAGACTCCTCATTCTCTTCCAATATTTTAAGTATCTTATAACTAATTAGCTTATCTTGATCCTCCTTGCTGTAACAACTACATAATATCTCACTGACCTCAACGGGTATCAATTGATTTTCATGTACCTATTTCACCAATTCCAAATCATCATATCCTACTGTTCTATTACTCATATCATTATTTAGTAATTTAACATAAACCATACAATCTAACTCATCATAAAATACAACATCAGCAACAGCATCAAAATACACATTAGCAACATCATCTGCAACCACTTCAACTACACGTCTCCTCATCACAATCACTATCAAAAGTACTAGAACATGTGCCAGCAGACACACAAAGATAATTTAACTTAGGTATATGATTCTTTCTTTTCTCCACATCTTTTTCAGATAATAGCAAAAATTTGTCATCATAAAGTAAGTTATCTAAACAGTACTCTTCAGCATCATCATAAATGTTGCTATTACTAAACACATAACTCTCATCAAATAACTTAGTCAAATTATCTGTACTAAGATTAAATGTATTGCCTGTTTTACTAGTCTTTTCCCTCATTTCCATCAGCATGAAGTCCCAAAATGCTTTATCATAATAAACTCTGTTTATCTGGAATTATTGTGTCTATTGTGATGTCTGTGGCCTGAATCCCACGTTCTTCTCCTGCCTCTGTCTTGATTGATTGATTGATTTATTTATTTTATCCATCTTTCAGCATTAACATGAAATCTATGTCATCAGAGGAATTACAGCTATTTTTACATTATGTTTTACATAACAAAATATTACATGGTAAAATATAACAGTGTTGTACCCTATTATCTTATAATTGCCTCTACATCCATATCTATACATGACAGTAAGCCTTCATTTATTAGCATTAACTTGCAATTGATGTCGTCAGAAGAATTATAGCTATTTGTACATTATGTTTCATATAACAAAATATTGCATGGTAAAAAATGTAGCTGTGTTGTACCCTATTAGCTTATAGCTGCCTCTACACCCATATCTATACATAACAATAAGCCTTAATTTATCAATAAATTAGATCATCTTTACAACTATTCTGAAATTATTCTATACTATAGGAAGTATTTACCTTCATCCACACTTTGGTTTTAGTTTTAAATATGTTCAGTGAAACCACTTGAGCCTGAACGGGTAAAGTGTTGAATAATTGTATGCCTATGTATTCATAGCTAGATTGGGTTTTCTTAAGCTTGGTTGTGGATATATCAGTCATATGACAGTGGCACATAAAGTGCTCTCCGCCACACACCATTGGGTGGCTTGCGGAGTATAAATGTAGATGTAGATGTAGATATTTGTTTGTTGAGTATTAGTTGATGAACAGATTTCCTTATAGTGTAGTGGTTTAAGTTTTCTTTTATGTTTAATAGGGAACAATATATGCAAAGAGATGGGACTGTGAGAATTTATAAGTCTTTAAAATAAGGTCTACATGAGGTCTTGTTGTCAGTGATTCCATAAAGACATCTAATTGCTTTTTTTCTTCCAAGTGAAAATTTTTGGCTCCTGGGGAGTTACCCCATAAAAGAATGCCATATTGTAGATGGCAGTGTAAGAAGGCATAGTATGAATGAAGTAATAAATCTTCTGTAATACATGTGTGTATTTTGACTAGTAGGTAGATAACTCGTGATAACTTTCGACACACATAATCTGTATGTGTGTCCCACATTAAATTCCTAGTAGTTTAACAGATGATAATCAGTGTTACTGTTTGACAGACTGAAGATTATATTGGCAGTCTTTTCATGGTTCATAGTTGACTCATTAGCGTTAAACAAGATATTAGATATTTCAAGACATTCTTCACTTTTCTCCTTCAATTTGTTTATATCCTTTCTGGTACTAGCCAATGTTGTGTCATCAGCATAGAGGATAGATTTATAGGGTATGTTACTCGGAAAGTCATTTACAAATAATTAGTAGAGGGCCAAGCACTGAGCCCAGAGGAACACCTCGTTTTATACTTAGAGTCTGTGACTTTTGGCCTTCATGCTTTACAATTTGTTTTCTATTGCTGAGGTATGTTTGTATTAGTGAGAGTTCCAAGTGTTTGATTCCATAGCAACATGGTTTATCTAATAATTTGAGGTTAACTGAGTCAAAAGCCTTACTCAAGCCAATTTGAATGGCTTTGGCAGATAATTCTGACTCAAATGCTTTGACTGTCGATAGGTTTGACCTAAATCCATACTGAGAATCATTTAATATATTATTGTGTGATAGGTGTATAGCCGGCCGCTGTGGCCGAGTGGTTCTAGGCATTTCAGTCCTGAACCACGCTGTTGCTACAGTCGCAGGTTTGAATCCTGCCTCAGGTATGAATGTGTGTGATGTCCTTAGGTTAGTTAGGTTTAAGTAGTTCTAAGTCTAGGGGACTGATGACTTCAGATGTTAAGTCCCATAGTGCTTAGAGCCATTTGAACCATTTTTTGATAGGTGTATGCATATTTGCTGCAGTATGCAGTATTCTATTATTTTTGAAAGAATAGGCACAAGTGAAATTGGTCTATAATTATTGATACAGGATTTGTCACACTTTTTGTAAAACGATATAACAACTGTCTTTTTGAGACATTCTGGAAAGTGTCCACTAGAGAGCGTCCAGTTTATCAGTATGAAAAGAGGATATGATATGAGATCTAAAATTTTTTTAAATTACAAAGTTTGACAGGCGATAAACATTTTCAGATCTGGAGTATCCTAATTTAGGGGTTGCTTTAATTATATCAATTACTTGTACTTCTCTCCATTTACAAGCTGATACTATGTTTGTAATGTTCCGTTGAAAATTTCTGCCAGATGTGGGGTGAAAAATAGGTGTATGTGTAGAATTGGAATTCTGGCTGCCCTGAGTTGAGAGGCTAAGTTTCGCAGAATTGACAAAAAAGTGATTGAAATCATCAACAGTGATGTTAGCAGCATTTGTGTTGTCTTTATAGTTTATATCCACACCTAGCTCTGCTTTTATTACTTTCCATGAAGCCTTACATTTATTGTGTGATTTTTTAATGAAATCACCATTTGGCTTACACTTGCCTATTTTAATTTGAGATCTGTATTTTGTTTTTAGGTTTTTGTAAGTTTCTTTATCTAATGCTCCCTTTTTGACCTTATCGTGACAAGTAATTACCAATAGTCTCAGTTTTTGTAATTGAGGTGAAAACCACTTCTGTAAAGTTGAGTGGCTAGGTTCTCTTACTTTTTTGTTTTTTAACCATTGGAGAGCATGTATGGGAGATTGGCTGTCAGTTTCCTATTGTCTATGTTTAGATCCCAAAAATTAATATTTCAGTAACTGTTCTTGTTTTGTTCTGGTGATATTGTGATAACACCCCATTCTGAAAATTGTTCTCCCAAGCTTAATCTAATTTATCTACGTATTTCAGGAATTCCTCGATAGTGTTGTCTGGTCTGTAAATAAGACTCCACTGAACATGGTCAGGTAAACGCCACTTCAGCACATCAATTTGGATTAATGCATCAAGTGATTTACGTAAATGTGCTAAAGTCCTAAGCTGATTTTCACAAAATTCTCTCATTCTCATATCTCCTTTGCAGTACCTATTATATTCAAAAATTCTGATTTTATTCATGCCTGCTTACTTTCTGACCAAAATTTGTTTAGAAATAATTTTTCAAACTCTGTAAATGTCATTTCTGGGTTAACATGCTGGTTAGCCCAGGATAAATCTTCTCCATCTAAAATAGATTAAAAAATTTCACTTTCATATGTTCTGGCATGCCTGGTGCAAAGCTGTCCTTGCACCAGTACAAGTAAGTGACAGGATGGAGTTTAAAATCACCCAGAAAAATTTTGACAATAACATTACTGCAATTGTTCTGAAACATGTTATTACCATAAATCTCTAGATTTATTACTTTAGAGGTGACTGCTTGAAGACTATTTGTTAATTCATTCACTTGCTGTTTACTAAAGAAATTTGTTCTAAAACAAGTACAGAATTTAATTTTAGTTTCTTGTCAAGGAAATTATTTTTGGTTTCTATATAAGTCTGTTTGTTATGCAACTCTGATTTTCTTCTGTCAAGTTTATCAGTGACAATCTTTTCTGTTCCTTTTACTCATTTGTTGACTAGGCCAACATGTTTGTTAACTAGCTGTAATTCAGTAACAGCAAACTTCTTCAGACAATTCACCTCAGATTCTACATCGGATACTGTTTCATGTTCACTGTTTATTTGTTTATTTGCCTTATTAACATCTTCCATAATTGCTTCTAGCTTCTGGTCCATTTTTTTTTAGAACGTGTCTATTTTTCTGAAATTATTTTTGACATTGTCTCTACTTTTTTTTATTTTGCTCTGACAGTTTACTATCTAGTAACTTAGAAAAGTGATCTAATAGGTGTTCTGGTTGTTGAAATACAAATAAAGGTGAAATTATACTACTTGATGAATTCTTGTGGCTTTGAATGTTTGGATTCGGTGTCAATGCACGCAGCTGTTGACCCAATCTTGTTGTGATTCCGCCTTGGTCACATGCAGAAAACGTATTGCTTCTACTCATTTTAACTAATTTTGCACAACTTGATGAGATGATAAAAAAAAAACCTTCCAAAAACTGTCTTTCCTATAATATTTGTGAAGTATGTCACACACAATTATTTGACTGACTTTATTATGCAATTTCACTTCTTGTCAGTTAACTGTTTTAATACTCTGTTATGTAAGTAATATTTTGGTACTCATCTGACAGTCCATGCTGCTGGCTGTTGGTGTTGATCCATTTATTCACATGTCCACTTTTCCCATATAGGTCCTTGTTTCTGTTCATGTCCCAGTATATGGTAAAAAATTATTTTACCCAAAACTTAATAACCATTAGCATACAATGAAGTTTTATACATATACCAGCTCTTTTCACCACATTGTAATAAAACATGGTGAAAATGTTTTTTCAGGTGTTTGGAATGTGTATCGTTGTTTAACACAAGGAAAACAATGTTAACTATACCACGTTTTACCACACATTACCAGGATAAAAAATATTCTCCACCAGTTTTATATGTATCTCACGTAATCTGGGGTGTTGCCTCTTGATGCTGCCATAGATTCATTTTGATGTTACTGCATCATCACATGGATATCATGTAATGGTTTAATTAAGTTTTAGTGCTTCTTGTTCATTTTGCATGCTAGATGTTCAGCGGCATATGTACACAGTCTAACTACATGCTGGTGATACAAAATTTGGTCTAAGACTGAAGTATGGCAACTTACAAATTGCCTCTATTTATATGGTTTTAAACACTTACTGTCATTGTTACATATAGAATTTTGCATTTATACAATTAAAGTTTTGACATACTTCTTCCCAAATTACATATAAATTTACATGGAATAAAAGAGAATAATTTCATGCAAAGACAGGAAAGAATTTGTTTCTATTAAGACTATAAATTACATGTTTTATCATTGCAACAATATATTTCATTAATTTAACGTATATTATTTACCTAACTTAAAGAAAAATCATGCTATCATTTTCAGTTGAACAGAGTGATTAGTTTTATTGAATGAATGGCCCAGAAGCAACTAATTAACTTTTCAACGAGTAAAATTTTACATTTCTATATGGTTATTATTACAGTTGTATTAAGGAACACCAATTAAAACGTGAGTATGCTTGATTCTGACTGAAAAATCATCTTGTCATATTTTTATTAGGGATTCAAACAATTTCTGGTTTCAAAACATAAAAATACCTTACTCTCTATGACTTGGAAATATCGGAAATTTAATGGTTAATTACTCCGCAATTTCAATAGCAAAATCAATCCTACCAGGTACCTGAAAGTTGTCTTGTGTGTGAATTATGATGATACATTAGTTTTTAATCCAACATGTTTCCTTCATTCCATATACTGGTGAGACCCAATGTAAACAATGTCAAAACAACAGTTCAAATTAGTGTAAATTATTAATATTATATATATACCCTATTTGGGAGACTAGAAATGAGATTGGAATAGGATATATGGTCCCAAGAGGTTGTGGTATTAAAATCTTACTGGCACAATTTTGACATGGTTGTTCATAATTATAATCCGATTAAGAGGTAACATTGCATGTAATTATTGGTATCAACTGTAATAACACGATTCACATTGTCCGTCGCACTTCACATAGTGTAGACCGGGAACTGTCTGCTAGGCATGCCCGATGTCAAACTGAGTGGGCACGGCCCATGCTGACTGAGTTGTTGTTCTTCCACAGGCAGAGGGCGCTGCTAATTCTTGCATGCCCTCTGGTGGCCGGGACTTTACTTGCGGTAACTACTGTCCATGACGCACCATGCCGATGTGCGCCTCCCGCGATCTTTCTGGTGGCTACTGCATGGACTTTAAGCTGAATATAATGATAAATGAACTTGTAAATGTGTTTCACATGATTACTAACATTTAATTAAGAAGAAAAAATTGTACATTATTTGAATCTAAAACACGTTTGCTCCATAATAATTTGTATAAATATCCAATTTCTACTTCAGAGCCTCATATTCCATGTAGCACCTTGCCTCTCATTTAAAATATTTGAAAAAAAATTCACATTACCTTTACAACTGAAGTTTTTGCTTAACACTCTCTCTTACCTCTGAGAATGGATTAGAATTTTTAATCACTAAACAGGTCTGAGGAACAGTTTATATCACTGGGGTTTATTGTGAACTAAAATATAGGGTATCGATCTTAAGCTGTTATTCATTTTTCAACTTTAAAAGGCACTAATTTACTTTTTTTTTTTTCATTGCAGGACATTGTGGTGCCCTCGAAATATTTTGCACATGAACTTGTTTCTTTCATTTATTTTGAGAGCATTTGTTTCACTACTTAAAGAAATTATTTTTGTTCTTTCTATTGGACTCCCAAGCAATGTAGTAGAGAAAAGTGGTATATATTTCTTCAAAGAACAACCTGAGGTAAGCAATGAAGCTTTGTAATATCTATATCTAGAAAGATAATTGTTTTATCTCTTACAACAAATACAGTTATTGTCACTTTACTCGTGTCCGTTTCCTTCTCATCAGATTTTCTCATATATTGAATATCGAACATTTATTACTATCATCATTAGTGCTAATATATATTGTTTCATAGTGAACTGATCATGGCTTAGATGCCTGAATCAAAGGTGTACAAAAGCCCCTATTAAAACTAAACAGATTTAGAAACTTGCTCACTTACAAGCCGAAGTACTGTGCAAAATAAAGCTAAAGCGGTCCAGAAGATGATGTGAGATGATAGCAATTGAGAGAGAGCCCACCAATGCACAGTCTTATATTTGTCCTCAGTGGAAGTTCACATGATCAGCCAGCAATATTGGCAGTGCTCTTGCTGCTGATGCCCTTGCCAGATGTGGGTGATTTTACACATACCCATACACCTGTATCTTCCATTTGCACATCTGGTAGGGTTACTAAAGAGACAGCCTTATAACTATTTCATGTGTGAATAAGAAAATTATTCAGTAAGATCTGCAAAGCGTATCAAAACACTCAGTTTTTGTCTGTTGATCATCCACAAACAGACAGTTTCACAAGACATGGATTTCACCTAAACAGAAGTCTGAAAATTGTAATGGGCTGGCATAGATGTCTTCAGGAGTGACAGTGTTAGAGCCAAGTGTGTGGTACTCTGTGCAGTGCCAAGCCTATGACATTGCAGTTTATGCAGCCAAATCCTGGAAATGTTGAATGTAGCCAGCAGAATAAGAAATAATGTATCCATAATATTGTTACCTGCAGAAATGCAGTCAATAGCACAACAAACATAATCATCCCTATCACAACCAATTCCAACTGCACCAACACAATTATCACAAATCACAGTGAAAATATAATTATCAGCATCAGGACTGCTATTATTACGAGCAGGAAAACTACCACCATTAGCTGCAGCAGCAGAACCAGTATAACCACAAACAGAAGATACTGAAGGCACGATCAAAACTGCCTTTCAAAGGCTATGGCAGAATAGATATACATGTTAGGGCAGGTGGAGTGGTCATTATTCATGGATTTGACAGGTATGCTCATTGTAAGCAAAAAAATCATATGAACATATGCCCTATTCTGAGTGGTTTCTGAGACAGAACATATTTAATGGATGTTTGATTTTGGGCTAGACGTGTACACATGTGTCTTACCCATCTGACCTCTTTTAGAAGAGCAAATGATGGGACATAATTATCTTCATTTTTTTGGAAAATTTGTTGTTGAACTCCTTGAGTATGTTTCTTTGGTCATGAAGGCTATAATGTACTTCCACCATGATGGAGTCTCTCCACGCTGCTACTTTCATCATGGAACATGCAGAGGTACTCAGACAAGCCACACAAAATGTTCTTCCAAGAATACTCAGATGCAACAAAATTGATGGTGGGATATTCAAACATTTATTATGAACTGTACAATGACTGGAAGATGATGTGTACAATAATTATTAGAGGTGAATGTGTTAAAAATATATCGTTTTCAACAGATACTTTGCAAAATGCGTGTTGCAAAACTTAACAATATTATGAAAAGGAAAGTTAGTTCTCACCAGATAGCGGAGATGCTGAGTCACAGATAGCCACAACAGAAAGACTGTCACAAATAAGTGCCTTCCTGTTTCCTTAAATAACGTACTTATACGGCAAACAGTCCGGACACTTCAATGATGTTGTCCAGGATACCGAGCAGCATACTTAGCACACACCCGTTGGGCATTTTGATTACAATAGCCATACATCAACACGATATTGACCTTTTCCGCAATTGGTAAACGGTCCATTTTAACGTGGGTAATGTATCACGAAGCAAATACCATCCACATTGGTGGAATGTTGCATGATACCATGTACTTATATGTTTGTGACTATTACAGCACCATCTATCACAAAGCGAAAAAAGTGGTCCAACTAAAACATTCATATTTCTTTACGTACTACACGAATATGTAATAAAAACTGGGGGTTCCTATTTTTAAAAATGCAACTGATATCCGTTTGACCTATGGCAGTGCCATCTAATGGGCCAACCATAGCGCCATCTGGTTTGCCCCTTCGAGCTAGACGAGTTTCGTTCTTTGTAGTTTTTTTGTTTTACGCTTATTTTGTGAGATATTTGGCCTGGTCATGACCAATGGACCACCCTGTTCAATCAGTTTTTTTATGTAAAACTTTTGATTAACATTTTATTCATTCTTTTCTTAATATTTGGGAACAAATTTTTATGTTTCAAGATATTCATCTATAATATAACACCAATTTTGCAATAAATATTTATGGACAACTGTTTTAAATGTTGACATGTCTTTTATTGTTTTAATGTTATTAGGTGGCTTATTGTATTGTCTATATTGTGTTTGGAGTAGTACATTTTGTTTTAGTGTTGTGTATGCATGTGGAACATGTATATCCTTCTTTCTCCTTGTGTTATACAGGTGGATACTCTCGTTAGTTTATATAACATTGTTGCTATTTTCTAAGATTTTCCAAATAAATATTACTTGTAAGATATATAAACATGGTAGTGGAAGATGTGAAGTTTCTTAAATAAGGGGTTGCATGAGATTCTTGAGGCAGCATTTTCTATGGCTCTTACAATTTTCTTTTGGCACATAAAATAAGTTTTGCTGGCAGATGCATTTCCCCAAAACATTATGCCATATTGGAGTTCCTGGGCAAAGTATACACTTTGTAGTGTCTCTGTTGATGTGCAACCATAAAGAATTTTGATAGTATACCAAATGATATTCAATTTATTTATAATGTATTTTGCATGTTGGATCCATATTCTGAGAAATTTTGTAGAGCTCTTAGTTTTCAAGGATTCTGGTAAACAATTCTATGTCTGGTGTTAGTGGACATTTATTTTGCACTTTGTGTAAGTTCACTGTGACTGTTTTTTCTGTGTTTATTACTTAACTGTTTCCAGAAAACCAGTCTGTAATGTGGGTGGTACACTTTTTAATCGCTTGCAGTAATTCTTCTCTGGTCCTTTCTTTTATTATCAGATTTGTGTCATCTGCGAGTTTTAGTTATTATGGTATGGACTGGTCGATTCTAAGTCATTCACAAAGAGTTGAAACAGATAGAAACAGAATTGGACATAGAATAAAGTCTTGTGGTATGCTGTACTTAATGCTCTGCTTTTCTGAGTGGTAGGACTTTCTCTTGCTCCCTTCTTGGATAGCAACCTCAACTACTTGCTTTCTATTTTGGAGATATGATTTTATCCATTCACAAGCTGGGCAGATAATACCTACAGATTCAATTTTCTTAAAAAAGATGTGATTTATGACATCAAATGGTTTGGAGAGGTCTAGAAATATGGATGAGATATGCTCTTTGCTGTCTATTGAATTTAAGGTTTCATTTAGGAATGCAAAAATAGCGGTCTCAGTAGATTTAAATTTTCAGAATCCTTTTTATGTATTTGAGAAGTAATTATTTTTTCTATGAAATTGATCAATCTTTTATAATAGATTTTTCAATTATTTTGGAAAAACCAGATAGTATAGAAATAGGCCTATAATTTGATACTTCTGTTTTCATTCCTTTCTGGAGCAGTGGTTCTACTCTTTCTCCCTTCAATTTTTCTGGGAATGCCCCTTCTGATAGAGAACAGTTACAGATGTCGACAAGTGGCCTGGGTATGAGGGAAGCACATTTCTTCAAGATGTAGTCAGGGTTATTGTCAGTAGCAAAAGAGAATTTGGGCTTCAGTTCTTTGATTATAGCAAGCATTTCCTTATCATTGGTAGGATATAGTAAAATAGATTTATTATTTAAAGTACAAATGGATTGATTTCTGGGAGTACATTTGGATTCGATTTATAAGATATTCAGCTATCTGTGTAAAGTAGGAATTAAATTTATTTGCAATTTTTGTAGGTTCAGTTATCACAGCTGACTTTTCCATTAGGCAGTTCATATTAAGGAAATCTGCCTGTTCTGCTGCAGTTTCCTTCCTTACAATATTCCATGTGGTTTTCATTGTATTGGAGGAATTTTTCATGCATGTGTCATTTGCCATTATTTTTGTTTGTCTGACAACATCTTTGAAGAACTTTTTATAGGTTTTGTAATAAGTATCAAATTCTGGTGACGTGGGCTGTTTGGAAATCTGTGTAGTAATCTTTTTTTGTTTGAGGTTACCAGAATCCCAGAAGTGATCCATTTAGTTTTTGTTTTCCTTGTGTATATTTTCCTCTGTGTTAGAGGAAAGCACAATTCAAAATAGTAGGAAAAATTACTGATGAAGTTTTTATATTTTTCATCTGTGTGTTTGCAGTTATAAATCTCTTTCCAGTTTTCTTTGTTCAGGTAATGGAGAAAGTGATTTATATTTTCATTATTGTAGTTTCTACCAGGTTGTGTGATCCCCAAAGCACATGTTTAGTGTTTCTATTGTAAGTTCATTTCTATATTTACAAATATCTGATCAATGGTGGTGGACGAGGTCTTCTTGATATGAGTTGTTGTGTCTACAGTAGATTTCATGTTAAAAGTTTTCAAGGGATTCAGAAATTCATTATTTTCTTTGATGTTCTTTGCAAAGTCAATATTAAAATCACAATGTAAAATAACTATTTTGTTTCTTTGTGTTAGCCTATTAAGTGAATATTCCAAAAGTTTTAGGAAGATACTTATGTCACCAGTTGGAGCTCTGTATAAACAAATAATGGCTAGTTTAGTGTCGACAATCCCAACTCCTGATAGCTCTATAGCTTTTTTGTTCATTATTTCAACAACAAATTTTATATTTATGAAGTTTGTATTATTTCTTACAAATGTACAGTTTCCACCAAGCTTAAGAATTTTTTACAGAAATAACAATCTTGCACAAAGTTATGGAGGGACACAATACATAACTTGTCCTCATCAAGCCAAAGTTTTGTGAAACATGATAATGAGGTAGTTTTTAATTTGTTTTCTAAGAAGATTTGGATTTCAATTATTTTACTAGCTAGTGATAGCACATTTTGATGAAAAAGAACCAT
Organism: Schistocerca cancellata; assembly: GCF_023864275.1. Lineage (NCBI taxonomy): Eukaryota > Metazoa > Arthropoda > Insecta > Orthoptera > Acrididae > Schistocerca > Schistocerca cancellata. The sequence goes on along the minus strand of NC_064626.1, from coordinate 1,097,992,479 downwards.
ATTCATACTTCTGTACTCTACCTGTGAGTTTAGAAATAAGATATTACAGTGAATTATCTGTGAGTTGGCAGACCGATTTTTCAGTTTTCTTTTTTTCCTGGCTTGAAACCATAAAAAAGTGTCATTGAATGGAACAGATGTATTTTGCCTATGGCTTCGACGTAAGGTGTTTTGCATTGCTGCTCTAGTTGTTGCTGGTTCTGCTGCTACTACTGGTGTTGTTGTTGTTGTTGTTGTTGCTGCTGCTGCTGCTGCTGCTGCTGCTGCTGCTGCTACTGCTTCTGATGATCATGTTGCTGCTGCTTCACTTATTTCTGGTGTTTGCTCTTCCACAACTACTGTGCTGTTCTGTGAGCTGCTTGCATTTGGGGTTTTCACTTGCATTAGCATAAGCTCACATTTGTCTTGGAGGATTGCAGCTTTGCTGACAGCAGATTTTCCATTTGAGTCTCCAGATAATATGCACTTCTTGTCCATGAGAGGTATGACTCTTGTATCATCACATTGCACATTTGAGATTTTATTTACTACATGTAAAATTTTTGTTACTACAAAGGTTTTATCAAGTTTATTTAGGTGAAATCTGTGTGTTGTTTGGAGTCTTTTCACAAAATTGCTTATGTTCACAAATGTTATATTTTAAACCACCTGCAAATATTTGCATCTCTGTATCTGCACTTTCGATATCTTCGTCTACACAGGATGATTCTCTCAAGACATAACAATGTGGCACTGAAAAAACAATAACGTTTGTTTCTCTCAGCTCATATGATTTTCTTTTTAATGAGATTAAAATATGCTTTTTTTTTCATTCCTTGCAACATCATTTGATCCTACCAGGAAGTCCTTTTCGCTCAGTGAAGAAATTTTGTTCCTGAGTCATTGATGTAGCAGCACTGAATTTTGCTCCTGGGTTTATTGTACAATTAAAATTCTGACTGCTTGTGCGCTGAAATTCAGTGGCTATATTTTGGCCTTGGCTGTCTGCATGCAATTTTACATGTACATGCTGTTCAGAGCATACCAATTTTATCCCTACCTTTGCTGTGCACGCCGTCTTGTTTGGCACTATTTGTTTTGTCTTTTTTGCTAACATAAGTCAATAGTGTGTCGGGTGAACAGCTTGTTGGTGGCAAATTGTTTTGAGAGCACTTTTGCATATGACATATGCATGCATTTTAGTTACAAAGGCAAATGGTTATATAAAATAGCTCCAGTATGATATGCTCCTCTTTTGCATAAGTTTGTCTTTACTGTGTTCATGTATAGATTCATCTTCTACCTAGTTTCATATGTGTGTATATCACAGTTGTGTCTGAAGAGATTTTCCTTTCTTAAGATTCTCCCTTCTGTGAAAATTAGTATTTCATGTATATACAAGCAAGGCATTGGCAATATTTTGGGAGTTTTAAAAAGGAGTCTACAGAAATCCTTGCATTTAGTTTTTTTTATCACCCTGATAATCTTTTTCTGTATTTTAAATGTTTTCACAGAATTTGTGGAATTCTCCCAAAAAATTATTCCATACGTAAGTCACACTTCAGATCTGCCTGAACAAAATGCATAGAAATTTTGTATGAATGACATTTGACACATTTTTGCTTCAATAGTGAAAACCGAGTTTGCAGCTTTTGTGTGATGTGGAAGTTAACTGCCACAGGTTTTTCAGAATTTATGATGAACCTATTGGTCCTGAACTAGCACCTTGAGGTATGCATAACTGATATTGCAGCCTCCTGCAGATTTTCCTCATTCTGTGATTTAATTAGAATATTAGTGTCATCTGCAAATAGTACAGTACATCCATCATGTATTTTACTTGCTAAGTCATTTATTTACAGCTGTAAAAACAAGAATTTTTTTGTGTTTCACTATCTTTGTGTTTTATTTCTGTAATCTGCTGATGATTACTGAGGTACAACTGGAGCCACCTTTCAGACTGACCGCTAATTCCATAATTACCTAATTTATGCAAGAGAATGCCATGATCAGTAACATCAAAGGCTCTACCTAGATCCAGAAATATCCTAGATACAATTGCTTATCATCCACTGCTTTTAATACTTCATTTGGATTATAGTTAACAATATCACTTTTTGCACCCTTCTCATACAAAGGTGTTACTTTTGCAGTTTTTAGATTATTTGCAACACACCACCCTCAAAAGATGAATTTACTATGTCTGTTAGTGGATCCACAATAAATGTTGCGCTAAATTTGGTATCTAATCAACAGCCACTGAACATTTATTAGGTAATTCTTACAGGATTCTTGACAGTTTCTCAGGTGTTGCTGGATACATGAAAAATGTGTTTGGATGAATTTTTTGATCTGAGTGACTGACAGGCTGTTTGTCAAGGTGTGTATTTATTAACTTCTGTGCTATATTAGAGAAATAATTGTTGAAAGCACCAGCCACATTTTTGAGGTTAGTTAGTTTACTTTATTCACAATCAGCTCTATATTACTGTGATTAACTGGCCTTTTGCCCATTTCTTCCCTTATAACTTGTCAGGTTGCTTTAGTTTTATTCTTGAACTTACACAATATTTTGTCATTTTCTAGTTTTTTTGCTTTTGAAGTAACTCGTGTTAGCATTCTTTTGTATTTTTTTGAAATATCCAATAAAGTCAGGATTACTATTTTGCTTGGAGTACTCATACAATCTCCTTTTCCGAAGGTTGGAACTTAAATAGTGGCAACTGCTTATTCACAGCCAATACAAAAGATTTGCATGTTTGCACCTGTTACTTTCCCTCAACATAGTCACCAGCATTGTGTGTCCAGTGATGGGGAAGGCATAGTATACTGTTAGCAGAGCCAGTTCCGTCGATCGTACGAATGGAGCGGTCTACTGCCTGTTGAATTTCTGGAACAGTTCTGAAGCAAATGTCATGAAGTGGTTCCTTCATCTTCAGAATCAAATCAAAGTCACAAGGACTTAAGTCTGGGGAGTATGGTGGATGGTACAGTACTTCCCAGTCCCATCAACCAAACAGAGCAGCCACAGCTTACGCTCTATGCGCCCGCGCATTGTCGTGCAAAATGATGGGTGGGTTGTGTAGAATAAAGATGCGAAGCTAGTTATTTTTGCTGATGATACGAGTATAGTAATCACACCCAAGAAGCAATAATCAGCTGAGGAAATTGCAAATAATGTCTCTCAGAAAATTATTAAGTGGTTCTCTGCAAATGGACTCTCACTAAATTTTGAGAAAACACAGTTTATACAATTCTGTAATTTTTTAGGTTAGAAGGCCTCGGGAAAGTACAGGGTGGGCTGCAATCTCAAAGGGTGTATGGCAAATTCAGGACGTGCTTGGACCAAGGAACAGTCAGAATTGTAGTTGTAAATTGTTTTAGTTGTGCTGGGAAAGTCCCTGAGCTACAAGCACTAATAGAAGCACAGAAGCTGAAATCGTTATAGGTACAGAAAGCTTTCTAAAGCCTGAAATAAGTTCTGCAGAAATTTTTACGAAGTCTCAGATGGTGTTCAGGAAAGATAGATTAGGCAGAATTGGTGGTGGAGTGTTTGTGTCTGTCAGTAGTGGTTTATCTTGTAGTGAAGTCGAAGTAGATACTCAGTGCAAATTGGTATGGGTGGAGGTTATACTTAACAGTCGAACTAAGTTAATAATTGGCTCCTTCTACCGACCCCCAGACTCTGATGATATAGTTGCTGAACAGTTCAGAGAAAATTTGAGTCTCGTAACAAATAAATACCCCACTCAAACAGTTATAGTTGGTGGGGACTTTAACCTTCCCTCAATATGTTGGCAAAAATACTTGTTCAAAACCAGTGGTAGGCAGAAAACATCTTCCGAGATTGTCCTAAATGCTTTCTCTGAAAATTATTTCGAGCAGTTAGTCCACGAACCCATGCGAATTGTAAATGGTCGCGAAAACACACTTGATCTCTTAGAAAAAAACAATCCAGAGCTAATAGAGAGCATCATGACTGATTCAGGGATTAGTGATCACAAGGTCGTTGTAGCTAGGCTCAATACCGTTTCTTCCAAATCCACCAGAAACAAACGGAAAATAATTTTATTTAAAAAAGTGGATAAAGTGTCACTAGAAGGCTTCCTAAGAGACAATATCCATTCCTTCCGAACTAACTATGCAAATGTAGACGAGATGTGGCTGAAATTCAAAGATATAGTAGCAACAGCAATTGAGAGATTCATACCTCATAAATTGGTAAGAGATGGAACTGGTCCCCCATGGTACACAAAACAGGTCCGAACGTTGCTGCAGAGGCAACGGAAAAAGCATGCGAAGTTCAGAAGAATGCGAAATCCCGAAGATTGGCTAAAATTTACAGACGCGCGAAATTTGGCATGGACTTCAATGTGAGATGCCTTTAATAGATTCCACAAAGAAACATTGTCTCGAAATTTGGTAGAAAATCTGAAGAAATTCTGGTCGTATGTAAAGTACACAAGCGGCAAGACGCAGTCAATACCTTCACTGCGCAGTGCCGATGGTACTGTTACCGACGACTGTGCCGCTAAAGTGGAGTTATTGAACGCAGTTTTCCAAAATTCCTTCACCAGGGAAGATGAATGGAATATTCCAGAATTTGAAACATGAACAGCTGCTAGCATGAGTTTCTTAGAAGTAGATACCTTAAGGGTTGCGAAGCTTGATAAGGGCAAGTCTTCAGGTCCAGATTGTATACCGATTAGTTTCCTTTCAGATTACGCTGATACAATAGCTCCCTACTTAGCAATCATATACAACCGCTCGCTCACCGATAGATCTGTACCTACAGATCGGAAAATTGCGCAGGTCGCACCAGTGTTTAAGAACGGTAGTAGGAGTAATCCATCTTACTACAGACCTATATCATTGACGTCGGTTTGCAGTAGGGTTTTGGAGCATATACTGTATTCAAACGTTATGAATCACCTCGAAAGGAACGATCTATTGATACGTAATCAGCATGGTTTCAGAAAACATCGTTCTTGTGAAACGCAGCTAGCTCTTTATTCGCACGAAGTAATGGCTGATATCGACAGGGGATCTCAGGTTGATTCCGTATTTCTAGATTTCCTGAAAGCTTTTGACACAGTTCCTCACAAGCGACTTCTAATCAAGCTGCGGGCCTATGGGGTATCGTCTCAGTTGTGCGACTGCATTCGTGATTTCCTGTCAGGAAGGTCGCAGTTTGTAGTAATAGACGGCAAATCATCGAGTAAAACTGAAGTGATACCAGGTGTTCCCCAGGGAAGCGTCCTGGGACCTCTGCTGTTCCTGATCTATATAAATGACCTGGGTGACAATCTGGGCAGTTATCTTAGGTTGTTCGCAGATGATGCTGTAATTTACCATCTAGTAAGGTCATCCAAAGACCAGTATCAGTTGCAAAGCAATTTAGAAAAGATTTTGTATGGTGTGGCAGGTGGCAGTTGACGCTAAATAACGAAAAGTGTGAGGTGATCCACATGAGTTCCAAAAGAAATCCGTTGGAATTCGATTATTCGAAAATAGTACAATTCTCAGGCTGTCAATTCAACTACGTACCTGGGTGTTAAAATTACGAACAACTTCAGTTGGAAAGACCACATAGATAATATTGTGGGGAAGGCGAGCCAAAGGTTGCGTTTCATTGGCAGGACACTTAGAAGTGCAACAAGTCCACTAAAGAGACAGCTTACACTACACTCGTTCATCCTCTGTTAGAATATTGCTGCATGGTATGGGATCCTTACCAGGTGGGATTGACGGAGGACATCGAAAGGGTGCAAAAAAGGGCAGCTCATTTTGTATTATCACGTAATAGGGGAGAGAGTGTGGCAGATATAATACGCGAGTTGGGATGGAAGTCATTAAAGCAAAGACGTTTTTCGGCACGACGAGATCTATTTACGAAATTTCAGTCACCAACTTCGTCTTCTGAATGCGAAAATATTTTGTTGAGCCCAACCTACATAGGTAGGAATGATCATCAAAATAAAATAAGAGAAATCAGAGCTCGAACAAAAAGGTTTATGTGTTCGTTTTTCCCGCACGCTGTTCGGGAGTGGAATGGTAGAGAGATAGTATGATTGTGGCTTGATGAACCCTCTGCTAAGCACTTAAATGTGAATTGCAGAGTAGTCATGTAGATGTAGATGTAAATGGTATAACACCATCGATAAATATAGACTATGAATGGAAGTCTGTTGCTAAGGCAGAATACTCAAAATTTCTTCGTATGTGCATTGATGAGAAATTGAATTGGAAGGAACACATCGATGATCTGCTGAAATGGTTAGGTTAAGCTACTTATGCTATTAAGGTTACTGCAAATTTTGCCAATAAACATATCAGTAAATTAGCTTACTATGCCCGTTTTCATTCATTGCTTTCATATGGCTTCATATTTTGTGGCAATTTGATATTAAGAGAGAAAGTATTCATTGCACAAAAGTGTGTAATCAGAATAACAGTTGGAGCCCACCCAAGATCACCTTGCAGACATTTATTTAAGGAACTCAGGATATTCACAGTACCTTCACAATACATATATTCACTTATGAAATTAGTCATTAATAACCCATCCCAATTCAAAAATAGCAGCGTGCATAGATACAACACTAGAAGAAAGGATGAAATTCACTATCCTGGAATAAATTTCACTTTGGCACAGAAAGGGGTGAATTATGCTGCCACAAAAATCTTTAGTCATTTGCCAAATAATATTAAAAGTGTAACAGAAGGCCAACCAACATTTAAAAGCAAATTAAAAGAATTTCTGAATGACAACACCTTCTACTCAATAGATGAGTTCTTAGATATGAAGTAGTAACTGTGTGTGTGGGGGGGGGGGGGGGGGGGGATTAATGATTTTGCATAAAGAAAACTTTTGTTAAAGTGACTTCCAGGTCATTATGAAATGTTGTATCCATGACCAATGGAACAAGGATTAATGTATGTGTGTACAAAACTGTAACTCTAAGGTTTCTGTCCACATCGAGGTCTCATGCTAAACCTTTAGATGTTTCCGGAATAATCATAATTAACAACTGACTAGACCAATAATGTTGCAGCAAAATACAGTTATGTCTCACATCTCACCTTTTAGGATATAACAAAACAGATTCCATGGGTACATGTGCAGTAGTTTTCTAAACATGGCCAGAATTCATTAATTTCTATACACTGAAACAGATCCAGATACATTTAATGTGTAAACAGCGAGCAAGTTACTTGAGGACCAATGTCAAAACTTCTTCAAAATAGCAATTTTCCCCCAAATATAGTCTTTTTTTCCTTTAATTGTCAAATATCCTCAATCGTCCCCAATAGTAATTCATCAACACCACATAGTCATCTTCAACTGGAAGAGATATTTCATTATTTAAACTTTCCTAGCTTCAGATAGTGCAAAATATGTAAAAACAAAAAAATCTTGTTTTATGGTACAAGATTTTCAATCAAAGTGTAAAAAATTTCATCTCTTCTCAACCAAAGAAAGTCACAATAAATTTCCTCATTAACCAGACAGTAGAATTATTGTTAGATTGCACTTAGCACTAGATATCTTAACTTCTAGCTCAAAAGACACTTAACCTATTGAGACAGTCAAAGAACATGTGTAAAGGTAGACAGGTGAGCAGAAGAAAATCTGCAATATGAGAAGATGAAAATCAGAAGTAATACTGCAGCTCATCCTCATCATGACTGACTTCTGCATCTATTTGTACTAATGAAAATCTCTTTGCATATGACAATTTTTTCACATATATACACAAAATTTTGGTGCAATGTTGTCTTCATCCAAACTTCATTTTCTTTTTAGCACATTTGTTTGAAACTTTGCAAGTAATCACATTACCGGCATCTCTGATTTTGTATTTCTTACCCTATAATGGACTTTACAACAGTCTTAAACATTTACAATAATAATAATAATAACTTCCAATGTCAGTTAAATTAGGCAGAAGTTTGTCACGACTAGACTGAGGTAACATCATGAAACTGTTCTCACTTATGTTACAAGCATTTTCAATGTAATGGTCTGATAACTCCTAGCACTTATTTAAATATACCTTCTGTCAAGTTATCTTCTTATATTTTTCTAAACTTTACGATTTTGAGCTTAAAATAAATCTGCATCTGTTATAATTGCCTTCATCGAAAATAGACCCCCCCCCCCCCCCCCCACACACACACAAATGCAACTCACACATATGACTGTAGTCTCAGGCAACTGAAACCACACTGCCTTGTTTGTTCCTATACTTTTCTTAGTGTCTGAATTTTCATCTTATACCACAAGGGCAGCATTGGCAATTTCCATTGAATTTTCTCCTTCAACGCTCAAAATCGTTTTCACTGTCATTATTAATAATGCTCCTAACTGTTGCATCACTAAGTCCTCTTTCAGTGCCTCATTTTAAGTCATAGATGTTTTCATTATAAACTTCAAGTTAGTTTTCAGTTCTGCTAAGTCTTTTATTATTTACCTCCATTAGCAACCTAAATTATTCACTGATGGAAGCATTGCCCTCTTTAATTTGCAACAAAAGCATTCTGAACATTTCAGTTGTATCTAATTTCTTTGATCCTTCTGAATGTTCTAAAGACTGATCCAGCATTAACCCTCATGACCCACTGTCCTCTAAATTTTTCGCTTTGTTTTCATCATGTTGAAAAAGTTACATTTTATTTTCTGCAATCAAAAAACTAATTAGAAATACACTACACCACTTATAATAACATACTTTTCTCATCAAGTTCCAGTCCAGATCCCTGACTGTTTTCAACAATGTGGCCCAGTTGCTCCTCAGTTTTCCACAAGCTTCATCTCAGCTGCACTGTTCTTTTTCGTCATCATCCAAACTTTTATATAGTGTGAAATTTATTCATAACATTCACTGAAAAACAGAATATTTATTAGTATTTCAGTCTACAACTCAATGATCGTGTTTGATGCCCCCAAATATAAACAATCTTTCCACAATGGTTTACTGATGAAAATAAAAAAAAAAAAAAATTGATAGTTTCAATGGTCCCAGGGTTAAAATTCATTTATCAAAACTTTTCAGAATTTGGTGTGGTTTTTAATTTATAAATGACTGAACACTTTTCTTTTATGTTTGATGATTTATTTTGCTGTTTTTTCTCCAGTTCAAACATAATATTTGTCACACTTTTCATTACATACACTACTGGCCATTAAAATTGTTACACCAAGAAGAAATGCGGATGATAAACGGGTATTCATTGGACAAATATATTATACTAGAATAACGGCCTTAATATGCCTGGGCATTGTGTTAAACAGAGCTTGGATGGGGTGTACAGGTATAGCTGCCCATGCAGCTGCAACACGATACCACAGTTCATCAAGAGTAGTGACTGGTGTATTGTGATGAGCCAGTTGCTTGGCCACTATTGTCCAAACGTTTTCAATTGGTGATATATCTGGAGAAGGTACTGGCCAGGGCAGCAGTCGAACATTTTCTGCATCCAGAAAGGCCCGTACAGGACCTGCAACATGCAGTCATGCATTATCCTGCGGAAATGTAGGGTTTCACAGGGATCAAATAAAGGGTAGAGCCACGGGTCGCACATCTGAAATGTAACGTCCACTGTTCAAAGTGTCATCAATGCGAACAAGAGGTGACCGAGCCATGTAACCAATGGCACCCCATACAAATCACGCCGGGTGATACACCAGTATGGCGATGAAGAATACAGAACCTGGATTCATCCAAAAAAATGACATTTTGCCATTCGTGCACCCAGGATCGTCATTGAGTACACCATTGCAGGTGCTCCTGTCTGTGACGCAGCATCGAGGGTAACAGCGGCCATGGTCTCCGAGCTGAAAGTCCATGCTACTGCAAACATCATCAAACTGTTCGTGCAGGTGGTTGTTGTCTTGCAAACGTCCCCATCTGTTGACTCAGGGATTGAGACGTGGCTGCACAATCCATTACAGCCATGTGGATAAGATGCCTTTCATCTCGACTGCTAGCTGTTGGGATCCAGCACGGCATTCCATATTACCCTCCTGATCCCATAGATTCCATATTCTGCTAACAGTCATTGGATCTCGACCAACGTGAGCAGCAATGTCGCGATACGATAAGCCACAATTGCGAAAGGCTACAATCTGGCCTTTATCAAAGTCGGAAACGTGATAGTATGCATTTCTCCTCCTTACACGAGGCATCACAACAATGTTTCACCAGGCAGCGCTGGTCAACTGTTGTTTGTGTGTGAGAAATCGGTGGGAAACTTTCGTCATGCAGCACATTGTAGGTGTTGCCACTGGCGCCAACCTTGTGTGAATGCTCTGAAAAGCTAATCATTTGCATATCACAGCATCTTCTTCCTGTCGGTTAAATTTTGCATCTGTAGCACATCATCTTCATGGTGTAGCAATTTTAATGGCCAGTAGTGTAGTTTTTCAAATTAGATTCATATCTTTGATATATGACATAAAGCGTGGAACAATGAACAAGTACTTCAGAACATGGCACAAAAAATATCATGAATGAAGTTTTATAAAGCAATGTCTATCCTCACATTGCTCTACAGAGTGAGTCATGGTCATTTACAAACAAGAAGACAGTAAGATCCAGGCAGCTGAAATCAGATTTCTTAGGGCTGTGGAAGGTTTTACCAGAGCAGACAGATTAAGAAACAGTGACATTAGGAAGGAATTAAAGATATTTAATTTAGGAAGCAAAACTGAAAATGGAGTGAACAAGTTAACATAATAAATTGCAGCAGACTAGCTTAAATAAGTCAGAAACTATAATCCAGTAGAGACCAAAAGAATCTGGAATGGCCGAGGAAGAGATGGGCACCACATTGGAGGAAGGCATAATACTTTAAGTGGAGAAGAAGAAGGAAAAGAAGAAGACTATTTTTCATCCTTCCTATTATTGCCAGCGGAATATTCCAAGTCATTGCCAGTGTGACGAATGTTCTAACAACACCTTTTCATATTCCAGTAATCTTGACATTAAAAGAGTTTGCAATTAATACTGATGAAAACGCACATATATGAGCATGCAACCATATATTTACTACAGCAAGAAACGAGCATGGAAAATTGGGGCTGGGATAATGACAATATTATGAAAAGGAGGGATTGCTACACATTTTATAGAGGGGGTGTTGAGTCACAGACAAGTACAACAAAAAGACTGCTGTACATTCAACCTTTTGGCCAAAAGGCCTTCTTCCATTCTTCCAAAGTAGAAAACACACACACACACACACACACACACACACACACACACACACGACCACTCTCTCTGGTCACTGAGGCTGCAGCCACACAGAGTGGTCATTTGTGTATGAGTTGTCCTTGTGCAAAAGTGTGTATGTTGTCTACTGCAGAGGAAGGCCTTTTGGTCTAAAGCTCACTCTTTTTAAGAACCTTCAACATCACAGCACGTCAGTAATCATTGGTTAATATATTAAAAAACTAGAAACCTGCCTCGATTGCGAAAAAAGCACCTAGTGCTAACCTAGGTTTCAGCGTAGATAACTACACCTTCTTCAGAACAATAAAACCCACAAGTGCCTAAGAAGACCTTTGTCAATGATTAAAAGAACACCATAGCTATACATTTATAAACGAAAAAAAGGAAAACACAAACAGTGCATATGTACAAAGTCAAAACCATTAAGTTAAGTAGTGGTTTTGACTTTGTACATATGTACTGTTTGTGTTTTCCTTTTTTTGTTTATAAATGTATAGCTATGGTGTTCTTTTAATCGTTGACAAAGGTCTTCTTAGGCACTTGTGGGTTTTATTGTTCTGATGAAGGTGTAGTTATCTACGCCGAAACCTAGGTTAACACTAGCTGCTTTTTTCGCAGTCGAGGTGGGTTTCTAGTTTTTTAACAAACTCACTCTTTTTGTTGTTCCTGTTTTTTACTCAATGTCTTCTCTATTTGGTAGGTAGCAATCTATTCATCCTTTCGTAATATTATAGAAAAAATGATTAACTGTGAACTCAGAGTCAAACAACCTTGTAGGTTATAGCCCAGTAACTTGTTCACTGTCTCAAATTTAAAAACACCATTTGTAGAAGCTGCTATTGCAGTTTATAATTGCACTAAAAGATGTTGTTTTTGTGCCAGTTGTATGGTTATGTGTGTTCAAAAACCATAACTGTTAATAGTTACATATGTCTAACATAAATTGCGCATTTAGAAAAATTCATTCAAAAAACTCGAAAAATTGTAGGGAGATGAAATGACTGACCAGAACTTACCTTCAGTACTGTGGATAGACACATTTAAAATTCTTCCTTTTGAAGAGCCAGTTATTCTGTCTCCTTGTAATTTTATAAAGTGCATGTATTCTGATGGTCTCTTATGCAGGGACAAAGTTAACCAGCTCAAATGTGCAAATATATAAAGAAAATGTATTTTTCTTTTTAAAGTTCACCATACTCCATGTAAACATCATAGAAATTTATAATTAGGAGGTCTTTATTTACACTAAAAACTGAGTTGTTGAAATTTTGTTCCATCAGATACTAAGACTCTTTCTGTTATAGTTTATACTTAATATATTTAACATCTTCCTTGTCTCTTCCAGAGAATTGTATGGGAATGCAAATTAGTAATCAGTATTTGGCAATATTTCATCCTAGCTAATTTTAGCTGGATATTGATGGAAGCCCTCTACCTACATAATCTTGTTTTCAATGCTCTTTTTTCGCACAGAAGCAGTGTGATACTCTACATCATTTTAGGTTGGGGTACGTATGTTCTTATTATAACTTACTACAAATATAACTGTCACAATATGCCAACAGTGCTCTCAGGATGTTCTCATGGCTCATTTGTAGAAGTACTGTGGGTATTATATATGCACATAACTTTAGTAATGGTGGTTTCAAGTTTTGGAAATATTACTAATAACTTGGCAAGCAAATTAGAAGTGACAATGAATACATGCTAAATAAATATATAAATTGGTGACAGATAAAGAAAATGTAATAATTGATTCTGCACTGGCTGGAAGGCTAAAAGTGACATATTTCAGTATCATAATTTTAGAGGTCTGGTTTTACTAGTTGAATTATTTGTATGTTCCATGGGTTATAATTATCTCTTGCTTTCATGTGGAGCAATTCACTTGTTTACAGTTATAATACATATTTTAAGAAAAACACACAAGGTTTTCTGCACCAGCTGATAAACATTTGTCATTAGTGATAATTTGCTTACTATTCCCAGTGCCCCCCCCCCCCCCCCTCTCCCCCTCCCGCTCCACCCGTTTCCACCAGAAGCCCAATGTGTGTGTGTGTGCAAGGTCTGTTCAAAAAATTCTGTACCTTTGGCCACAAAATGCTTTCCTATTACTTATTGACCATGGTCTCCTTCGGAATACTCTCCTTCACAATTGATACACCACTCCCAGTGCCATTTCCAGAAGCAGTCTTGGTAAGCCTCTATCTGGATTGTGCAAAGTGCCATCTGTGAATTTTCTTTTATCTTGTCTATTGTTGCAAATATTTGTTCATTCAATGGGGTTTTCAACTTTGGAAATAAAAAAAAGTCTGCAGGGGCCAGGTCTGGAGAGTACAGAGGATGAGGCAGCACAGTGATTTTGTTTTTTGTGCAATAGTCAAACACCAAAAGGAATGAATGTGCAGGTGAGTTATCATGATGCAGTAGCCATGAATTGTCTCACCATATTTCAGGCTGTTTCCTTTTCACATTTTCTCACAGGCAATACAACACGTCCTGATAGTATCTCCGATTAACAGTTTATCCCTGTGGCATGAATTATTGGTGAACTAATCCTTAAAAGTAAAAAAAAAAAAAGTCAGCATAGCTATGACATTCGACCTAACCTGATGAGCTTTTTTTGGTCTTGGAGAACCTTTCCCAGCCCATTGTGAAGATTAAACACCAGCCTTAACATGATTACCATAGATCCACATCTCATCATCAGTTATGATTTTATTAAGGGATATCTCAGTCTCATTTGTGGGATCCAAAACCTCTTCACAAACTATGAGGCAAAGGTTTTTCTGGTCTTGACTTATGAGTCATAGGATGAACTAGGCAGCAACACAATGCATTCCAAGATGCTGTGTCAGAATTTCATGACATGATCCAACTGAGATGTTACATTCTTCTGGAATCTTATGTACAATCAGTCTTTGATTGGCGTGTACAGCTTCATTGATGTCCCTGACATGAGCATTTTTGTTAGATGTTGAAGGGTGTCCTGAATGAGTGTTGTCTTTAACTTCTGCCTGGCCATTTTTAAACCTTGTAAACCATTTGTAAGATCAAGTATGGCTTAAGCACTCATCACTGTAGGCTTCCTACATCATTTGGTGTGTCTCCGAAAAGGTTTTCTTGGGTTTCATGTAAAATTTAATGCAGGTGTGTTGCTCCTCTAACTCTGTCATCTTGAAATTTGCAAACTGTGTGACACAATGTTCTACCCAGTAGAGCACTGAACAATAACTAACAGACATACAACAATCAAACTTCAGTAGTTACATATTAAACATGGGCATGTGCAGGGATGCCAACTGTATTTCACTCCAATGCACCAGAAGAGAAATTATGAACATTCCGAAATTTTTTGAAGAGGGTCCGAGGCCCGGCCTGGTGGTTGGGACGACCACCCCTACTGAACGAGGTGAACTACTTGCCGGAGAACTGGGTCAACTGCCGTTTCCCTGGCAACTCTAGAACTAGTGATCGGGAAGCCATCAACCACTTGGTGGGACGCCACATCCAGATGAAAACACATAATCTCCTCCCGATCGAACTTAGAATCCGGGCCCACCGGAAGACGGGAAAGAGTGTCAGCATTGGCATGCTGTCTGGTAAGGTGAAAATGAATGTCATAAAGGTACTTAGAGAGGAAGAGGCCCAGCGCTGCAGTCTGTGGGCCACCCTATCCAAAATCTGAGAGGCTGGGCCAAATAACGATATTAATGGATTATGGTCAGTGATTAACTGAAACTTTGTGCCATACAAGAAAGGGTGAAACTTGGTAACAGCGTAGACAATGGCCAAAGCCTCTTTTTCCACCTGGGAGTAATGGGCCTGCATGGGACTAAGAGTTTTAGATGCAAACGCCAGTGGCTGCTCGGAGCCATCCATGTTGCAATGGTCCAGGACCGCCCCCATCCCATACTGCGGAGCATCTCTAGCTAGGACCAACGGCCTATTGGGGTCAAAACCAGCCAAACAAGGCACTGATGTGAGGAGGCCCTTCAACGAGGTGAATGCTCGCTCGCATGCAGGTGACCAGTCAAAAGGATTACCCTTCTGCAGAAGGCAATACAGGGGGCAAGCTATGGTGGAAGCCCTGGGAATGAACCAGTAGTAATAGGCAATCTTGCCTAAAAAATCTTGTAACTCCTTCAGCGAAGCGGGCTGCGGAAGGTTGACGATACCTTGGACCAAACTTCCTAGTGGCTGGACATCATGCCGAGAGATGGTGTAGCCCACATACTCAATGGATGGTTGGAAGAAGTTCGACTTACACAGGTTGCAACGCAGGCCCACGGACCTGAATTTGAGAAAGAGGGTTCGAAGGTTGTGCAAGTGTTCCTCCGTGCTGCGGCCTGTGACAATTATGTCGTCCAGGTAATTAATACAATGAGGGATTGTCGACGTGACGTGCTCAAGATAACACTGAAATATCACTGGGGCACTGGATATTCCGAAGGCCAACCGCTGGTATTGGTAAAAGCCAAACGGGGTGTTGACGACTGCCAGCCGTTTGGAGTCCTCATCAAGTGGTATCTGATGATAAGCCTCCAAAAGATCGAGTTTTGAAAAATATTGGCCTCGTGACACGGCGGAGAACAATTCATCAGAATGAGGCAAGGGATAGGTGTCCACCACCAATTGGGAATTAATGGTGGCCTTGAAATCGCCACAAAGACATAATTTTCCCGAGGGTTTCCTGACAATAACGAGGGGTGAAGCCCACTCACTAGAAGAAATGGGAAGAATGATCCTGAGGGCTGTCAGCCGATCTAGCTCTACTTTTACCTGAGGGCAGAGAGCCAAGGGGATCTGCCTCATGCATAGAAAACATGGGCGAGCCAACGCCTTCAATGTTAAGTGAGCTTCAAAGTTTGAAACACACCCCAGGCCTTCCTCAAAGATATCCTTATAGTCAGAGATCAAAGATTCCAATAATTGATAGGGAACATCTTTGGAGACCAACTGTATGGTGTCTGCGATAGAAAAACCGAAAGCTTGAAAGGCATCAAATCCAAAAAGGTTAGCGGAGCTCGCATCACTGACAACAATAAAAGTAAGAGGCAGAGTGACTGATTTGTAAGTAATGTTGGTAGTGAATTGACCCAGTAGGGGAATGAACTGTTTACCATAACCACGTAGATGCCGGTAAACTGGTGCCAACAGGGGCGACCCAAGGTCGAAGTAAGTTTGTGCATTCAATAAGGAAACTGCTGCGCCCGTATCTACTTGCAGTTGTAATCGGCGCGACCAAACCAACACCTCGATAAAGAGTTTGTGTGCCGATGTGTCGAGAGCCTGATCCAATGAAACTTCCTGAATGTCAACGTCCATGTCCTCTATACCTGCTTCCTTCAATTCTTTTGAGGCTGAGGCAAACTTTAGCAATGTGTCGTTTTTATTACATTTGCGACAAACAGCCCAATGCTGGGGCACTCTGACCGATCATAATGTATATAGCACGATGCACAGCATGGTAACAGGGGCCGGCGGCTGGAACTCTGTTTATGCACCATGCGGGAGCAGCCGTAATGGCCGGATTGTACTGCTCGCACGTCGTCCACCCCAGACGCAGTGGATGCGGACGCGCCACCCTGAACCACCACGACGTCGCACCACACTTCAAACTGTTGACCTGCAGCGTGAGAGACTTCATACGATTGAGCAATGGACAGGACTTAGTCAAGGGAAAGGTCTTCCAACTGCAGGGCCTGTTGCCGGACCTCCCTATCAGGGGCCGAACGAACAATGACGTCGCGCACCATAACGTGGGTATACGACTCTTGTGACTGCTCCATGACAAAATGACACTTGTGACTAAGACCGTGCAGGGTAGCGACCCACGCCCAGTAAGACTGATGGGGCTGCTTCTTGCATTGATAGAACTTGACCCTAGCCACCACAACATGCATCAAAAGACAAGGATGAGGGTTCCTGCAACGGCGCTAGCTGCCACAAAACTTGATACAGTGAGGGAGATATCCAAGACAAGAAAAGAGCATGACATACCTCTGCATCAGCAACATGAAATGCCTGGAAATGCTGCCGAAGGCGATGTTCATATGCTTCCCAATCCTCCGCCGTCTCGTCATATGGGGGAAAGGGAGGAGGGAATGGCGCTTGAGCAGACCACGTGGAGAGCAACGCCGGAAGCACTTGTTTCATGGTTGCCATGAGCTCTGTCTGCTGCTCAAACAAAACCCGCACTAAATCCTCCATGCTGTGGATAAGCTGCGAAACCGGAACAACGACGCAACACGCAAAAGAACAATCCCATCCTCGTCGCCAATTGTGTAGTAACACGATTCACATTTTCTGTCGCACTTCACATAGTGTGAACCAGGAACTGTCTGCTAGGCATGCCCGATGTGAACTGACTGGGCACGGCCCATGCTGCCTGAGTTGTTGTTGTTCCGCCAGCAGAGGGCACGGCCAAATTCTCGCGTGCCCTCTGGTGGACGGGACTTCCCCCCCAATCTTTCTGGTGGCTACTTCAATTTGATTTTTTATTGGTCCAGTTTTATCATACAGCAAAAATTGTACAATTGGTATTGGACAGATGAAATAAAAGTTACAATAATACATAGTATTAGCAAAATAGTAGGCAAATTAAAAATAAGTACCTATTACAATTAATTTTGTTATGTATTCAGAAATTCTCTGACAGAATAGAAACAGTGCTTTATTAGAAATGCCTTTAGTTTAGTTTTAAATATAGGATGAGTAGCATTTTTTATTTCCTCTGGTATCTTATTGTGTAGTATTATACCAATGTTAATTATACTCCTCTGATAGGTGGTTGTTCTGTGATATTTGATGTATATTTGATTCCCCTCTGGTAGTGTAGTTGTGTACATTTTTGTTCTGTAGCAGTTTGCCTGTTTTCAGGAGGTAGTCCCTTGTGAACAAGATAGTTTCATAAATGATTAAACTTGGAACATTTAGAACACCAAGCTCAGTAAAATGGGATTTACAGGACTCCATATTTTTCAGGCCACAAATTATTCTTAGAGATCTTTTTTGCATTAAATACCTTTACACTGTGACTTGAGTATCCCCAGAAAACGATCCCATATTGGACTAGTGAGTAGAACTGAGCATAGTATGCCTGCAGTACTGTTGTTTTGCTTGTTGTAGCCTTTAAAACTCTTAGGCCATAGCACACATATGATAGTTTTCTAGAAAAGTTATTTATATTGTGTGTCCCACTTTAAGTCTTGCTGAACCCATAGACCCAAACATTTTGTGGCACTTACATTTTCTAGGGGATCATTTTTTAATTGTGCTTGAATAGAGATTTGATTAGACAGAGGAATTAAATGAAAATCAACACACACAGTTTTTTCAGTATTTATAATGAGTTTGTTTTTTGTGAACCACTCAGAAAGTCTTTTCATAGAACTTTCTGCTGTGGACTGCAAAGTTTCTGGACTGGATCCATTGAGCAATATGCTGGTGTCATCAGCAAACAGGATAGTTTCTGTGGGACTCATATATTCAACTAAGTCATCCACATAAATAAAGAAGAGTAGTGGACCTAAGATTGAGCACTGCGGTACACCATATTTTATTGGTAATTCGTTAGAAAGAAATGAGTTGTTTCTTGTTTTATTCATTTTGTTGAATTCATAGTGAAGTGATACTTTCTGCCTCCAGTTTTTTAGGTATGAACTCAACCAGCTATGGGCTACACCTCTTACACCTCGACTTTCTAATTTTTTTGAGCAGAATGTAATGGTCCAGGACATCAAAGGCTTTTGATAGATCTCGAAAAATACCTGCAGCTAATTTATGTTGATCAAGGGATTTTAAGATGCAGTCTAAGAATTCGAAAATTGCTGTTTGTGTAGACTAAGTCTTTCTAAAACCTTGTTGTTGTACTGTAAGAGGTGCATATTTATTTATGAGACTTAAAAGCCTGTTGTAGAAGAGTTTCCCTAGAATTTTTGAGAAGGAACTTAACTGTGACACAGATCGGTAGTTTGATATTTTTGAAGAAGTACCTTTTTTTTTAGCAGTGGTGAAACTTTTGCTATTTTAAAAATATCTGTAAAAACACCAGTTTTTAAAGACAGGTTGAAAATGTTTGCCAAGGGGTTTGCTATGTGGTGATCACATGCTTTTAATATGAAATCAGGTACTTCATCAAGATCACCTGTATTTTATTGCTTAATGGTTTAATTTTACTTATAATTTCATTGGAGTTTGTTTCATAAACATACATAGAAGCAGTCGAGACCACTGACTTGCTGGAGAAACTTGGGACTGGTCCTTGACAGTGTACTTGAATGAGGTCTTCAGCTAGTGAAGTGAAGTATTCATTGAATTTTTCCACAACTGAATTTGGGTCTGTGACTTTTGAGCCTTCTAGTGTTAATGATGCATTCTTTTTCTTTGGAGCTGAACTACAAGTTTCTTTCTTTATAACTCTCCACATGGATCTCATTTTGTTAGATGAGTTTCTTATCAAATTGTCATTCCACATAATTTTTGCCTCTTTGACTACTCTATCATAGATTCTTTTGTAGGCTTTTGAATAATCTGTGAATTCTTGGGTTACTCTATATTTCTTACAATAGTACTGCAGAAATTTGTTCTCTCACTGGAACTTTTTATGCCTTCAGTTACCCATTGCTTATTATTGTTAGGTTTTACTGTTTTTACTAATTTTGGAAATGCTACATTAAAATAGTGAAGAAAGATGCTCTGAAAACTCATGTACATGCTTTCAACATTGTTCTGAGTGGCAATGCTTTCCCAGTTTTCCTTCGCCAGTAAGAGATTAAAAATTCTAATGTTATCTTCAGAAAAGGTTATTTTTTCAACTACTTTTTTGGAACTACTACTACTTGTAGGCATTTCTATATACAGCAGCTGTGCCTCATGATCACTATAACCCATGCTCAGTACTCTGCTTGTGAAACTGTAATTTGTTTCTGATATGAATATTTGGCCAATAATGGAAGTTGTGCATTCTGTTAAACTTGTTGGGCAGTGTCTTGTGGGGATCATATTGAATGTGTTGGTCATATTTATTAAAGCATCTCTGGTGCTGCTGTCTTTTGAAAAATCAATGTTGAAATCCCCACAAAGCACTATCCTCATATTTAGTGTACAGATCCTGTTCAGCAGAACCTCTAGTTTATTCATGAAGACTATCAGGTTTCCACTTGGTGCTCTATATATGTTAATAACTATGAAACTAAGCTCTGGCAGTTTAGTAATGGAAAGTTCAAAGTCTTTTTCAGTTGGGTCAATATAACTTTTACTGACATCACAGAACTTCATTTGTTCTTTCACAAAGATAGCAGAGCCACCATGTTTGGAAAACTCTAGGCTAAAATGACTTGCTAATCTATATCCTGAGATTGAGGTTAATTTTACTTCATCATTTCATAGCCAATGTTCTGTAATGCAAATTATGTCTACATTTAGTGCATACTGGAGTAGTACTTCCAACATGGAAATTTTATTTGTGAGTGACTGAACATTATGGTGTAGTATAGCAAAATCTGGGTATTTAGTAACTTTAGTTGAAATGGTTTCTGATTCTTGATCTAATGGCATTTCTAATACAGCACTTATCCTAAAAAATGTTCGCTATCTTTCTTGTGTGTGGCTTCTGTTTGCTGGTGGCAATCAACAGGTGAGTTAATTTCTGGAGATTGTATAAGTTTTGCTTCATCCACATCTGTCCTCTTTGGTTTAAATCATTTCATAATTTTCATTTGGCTGATGGCTTGACTGTTTGTTTCTCACCTAATCAGTTTAAACCACTTGGTAATTTGCATCTGGCCGATGGCACAGCTTGTAACTCATCTAAAGCACTTCTTAATCTCCATTTGTTTGTCACTTATACTTTTTTTCTTCACTCTTCTTCGAGATGCGAGTACATATTTTTTTGGCTAGTAATTTCTTTCCTGGTGTATTTAAATGAAGTCCATGGACTGTATGGAACCTTTGCTCCAATCTGTTTATATCTACAATATCGACATTCTTAAAGTTACTGCACATTTCAGTGATACACTCATTTGCAACATTAATTTCGTGGTTCACACATGACCAGGGTGGTTAATCATGTTGATGTGGGATGTTCATAATGAGTACATTTGTGTGGGTTAAATTATTTAAACATTTCCTCTTTTCTGTAATAACCTTGTATGTCTCATTTCTATAGACGTCATTTGATCCTCCTATTAACACAGCAAAATTGTCTTTATTCAAACTAGCAATGTCAGTTGATGTTGTTAGATCTGTTATTTCACTCAATGGAGTCCCTGGCTTTATGAAAACAGTTGCCTTGAAACTACATGTTCTCATCAACATTGCAGAAATTTCACAACCGTGACTATCACCACACACACAGATTGTTTTGTGTTTCTCTCTTTTTGTAACCAGAGGATTTAAGGTTCTTCTTCTCACTGACCACATGTATTATAAATGTTCTTCAGTTTGCAGTTTCGCTGGAGATGTGTTTTTTAATGTAGTTTCCTTTTTTTTGCATTGAAGTCTGTGGTAGTGTAGGTGTGCTCACTTATTTTCGGAATTTTTAGAATATCTCCTGATGCTGTATTTTCACTGTTTGACAACCGAGCGAGGTGGCGCAGTGGTTAGACACTGGACTCGCATTCGGAAGGACGACGGTTCAATCCCGCGTCCGGCCATCCTGATTTAGGTTTTCCGTGATTTCCCTAAATCACTCCAGGCAAATGCCGGGATGGTTCCTCTGAAAGGGCACGGCCGACTTCCTTCCCCATCCTTCCCTAATCCGATGAGACCGATGACCACGCTGTCTGGTCTCCTTCCCCAAACCAACCAACCAACCAACCACTGTTTGACCTACTTACAATGAGCAACGGTTTGCCTACATTGTTTTCCAACTTTTCAACCTTTTCCGACGTGTTCACTAAATCTACTAAATGACCTAATCATGTATTTTAAAACAACAATAACTCATTTAATACAACAATAACTCCTAAAGTTATCAGACCAGAGATTTCTCCTTAGAATATCCTTTTCAAAAGAATACTCCTTGTTTTGTTGTAGACTAACTAGTTCCTGTTAGTAATTATTGACTCAAATTGTATTCCATTTTATGTGTACAATACAAGGTGCCATTACTACGCAGTCACCTGTTTGTACCCTTGAAAATACCTCGCTCATCATACAAGCGCCTCTTTGCATATTAACCAACAACATTTCTTCTTTCAACATCATTCTATTTAAGCTGCTTTATGCATTGAGCTAATTGTCATCAGATATGTACGTTACAGTTATATCACAAATGTTTGGATTCAAATATCTTGTACAATGAGAATACATTTGGAAATGCAAAACAGCCAAGAATGTAAGACACAACAAAAGGTCATTGAAATGTTTTTGGTTCTTGCTTCTACAACGTTACTGTTGCTACTGTGAGCACCGTTCTTACACGGCCACAACACACCTCCAAGCTACTACATCTGAGAACAAGTAGCTCACAGCAGGTGGACTCATGAAGCTCCTTGTCCTGCTTTGCAGATGTGGTATGTCCATGTACCTTGCATCATCTTCACATAATAATAAACTATTTCTCTTACAATATGCTTTCTGAAATTTAACTACTTATAGAAATATTTATTAATGTCACAACCATCTTTCATTATTTAAAAGGACTGAGAGTATGACCCATCATCTTCCCTAAAATAATGTGTTACACCTCAAGGTACATTTTGTAGTTCAGTCCACACTCAATCCTAGAAGTTTTCGTATTTGCTCATTTTTCTTCACATTTGGCAATTACAAGTTTTATCATAAAACTTCCTGGCAGATTAAAACTGTGTGCCTGACTGAGACTCGAACTCGGGACCTTTGCCTTTTGCGAGCAAGTGCTCTACCATCTGAGCTACCGAAGCACAACACACGCCCGGTCCTCACAGCCTTACTTCTGCCAGTATCTGGTCTCCTACCTTCCATACTTTACAGAAGCCCTCCTGCGAACCTTGCAGAACTCCTGAAAGTAAGGATACTATGGAGACATGGCTTAGCCACAGCCTGGGGGGTTGTTTCCAGAATGAGATTTTCACTCTGCAGCGGAGTGTGCGCTGATATGAAACTTCCTGGCAGATTAAAACAGTGTGCCCGACCGAGACTAGAACTCGGGACCTTTGCCTATCGCGGGCAAGTGCTCTACCATCTGAGCTACCGAAGCACGACCCACGCCCGGTCCTCACAGCCTTACTTCTGCCAGTATCATAGTTTGAAGTGCACATTAAAACTACAGGTCCTCCTACAACTTGCTGGAAAGTAAGTTCAGAGATCAGAGGAAGGTGTGGGCACATTACATCCATTACAACCTTGCTTAGTAAAATGCTGCATCCTTGGATTAAGGACAGCTTACATTACAGTGGTTGTAGACAAACCAAATAAAAATGTTGCAAGATATGATACAGAGACTGGATGGCACTGGGAGAGAATATGGCTTTGGAATTAATGTAGAAAAGACAAATGTCACATGAATGTCTTCAGATGATACACTGTTAAATTTGAGATTGGGATCAAACAATCTGGAAGACAATCTGGGCACCTTTTAATATGTGATAGGCGTCATCCCATTGAAATTTGTTCCTAACTTGCCATGGTCAAAGATGCAGTCATAAAGTAATCTCTACTTTCTAGTAATATTGATCTTAGACTGAAGAAAAAATGGGTTAAGTGTTATATATGGAGTGTGGAACTGTATGGGAGAGAAACTTGGACACTAAGGAAAACAGACAAAAAAATTTTAACAAGTTTGAGATGTGGTGTAGAAGAAGGATAGAAAATATAAAATGAACAGACAGAATAACATAGATAGAGGTGCTGACATGAGTTGGTGAGAGGTAGTCAGTTGCAGAAATATCATCTACAGATTACACAGTCTGATAAGCCATATTTTGAGACATTAATGTCTCTTACTTGATGATACATAAGTCAGGTTAGGAGAAAAAACTCAGAATGAGAAGAAGAAGAAGAAGAAGAAGAAGAAGAAGAGCAGCATTGATTGATGAATTAAAGATAAAGAACAAATATCAGCTGTTGCAGAAACAACTGAAGATAGAGATAAATGGAGGAGAAGAATCATAACTAAAACCTGATGTCTTAAGGATGAGCTTTCCTAGCCATCTGTGCAACTGACAGCAGATGATAATGGTAACAGTATTTAGTTAATACCAAGTGTATAGAATGCATTTTTCAATGTAAGTACATAAGTAAATAAATAAAAATCATGTTGTCTTTTTTGTTCTAGGATTGCCTTTGTTGTTTCTTATTCCATGGATTATATGCCGTATTTTCTTAGAAGATGACTTGTGTTGGACTTTAAATTTAAATAAACATATATATGCAATTTTATATGTTCCTTCGGCTGCCTCAAATATTGTAAGTTTAGATGAATATTATTTCTTATCTTTTGTTCATATTTGTTCATATCAAAGAAAGCATACCTGAAGTCACTTAGGAAGATTTAACAGGAGAGTAGCAAGAATATCTAGTATTGAATTTCAGCATAATTTCTCAATGAGAAACTTTAATTATGTGACAAAAGTAATTTCAGTATTTGTATGGCCTACAAAAATCTTGTATATGCAATAAAAGAAAAACATGTTTTTGGCTTGTCATTTAATTTCCTTGTAACTTGTAGCAGAGATGAATAAAAGTAAAGCAGAGTCACCATAACTTCAGCACCAGTGGTGGATTGCCTAGTGCCCTCAGAAACAGACATTACATTCTATGTCTTTCTTTACAAAAACCCTTTTCTTATATTTGTATTTTTATTTGTATTTGTATTTCTTTATTGGTCCTGTAAATCGTGTTTAGGTACATATTTTGCACAAACAATGTAGGACAAGTCAGGTTGGTACAGTATACACAACATCATACACATTGTTATTTTGAAAGAATAAATAATTAAAAATTATTCAATACATGTTGAATATTGATGACAAATTTAATATAATGCAATAAAATGATAGACTTATTAAGAATATTTGAGCAGTTACACTACACTTTTCTGGTACTCTAAAAAATCAGAAACAGAATAGAAGTAGTGGTCAAGCAAGTACTCTTTCAGTTTCACTTTAAACTTTTGTAAATTTTGCATCTGTTTCAAATAGGGTGGCATGTGATTGTACAGCATTATGCCAGTATGATACACTTCTCTCTTACAAATGTTTGTACTTACTGTATTGACATGCAAGTAATGCTTCTGCCTAGTATCATGAGGGTGGTAATCACAGTTATACTTGAAGATATTTCCATCTTTTAAAATACTTCCTTTTGTGAAATTTAATATTTCATATGTATATAAGCAAGGGAGAGGCAGTATACTGAGATTTTTAAATATTGGTCTACAGGAGTCTCTGTACTTAGCATGGTTTTTTATTCTAACAATCTTTTTCTGTAGCCTAAATGTTTTGTTTGTACCTACGGAGTTCCCCCAAAAGATAATGCCATACATCAGCAGTGACTGAATACTGCCATGGTACATTGTGATCACAGACACACAGCTTGTATTTTGTGCAAGGATTATTCCTGCGTACGTAAGTGTGTTTAGCTTTTTATTTACATGGTTAAGATGTGTCTCCCATTTTAGGTTTTGCTGGATATGTGTACCTAAAAATTTTGTGTTGCTCACAGATGAGACAGTTTTTCCATCCATTTTAAAAATTGGTCTTGCAGGATGTAGTTTCTGTGAATTGTGGAAATTGACTGTCACTGTTTTTTCATTATTTATTATTAGCTTGTTTGTTCTGAACCATTGTGTCAAATTTTGTATTATACCTGTAGCTGTTTTTTGTAGGCATTCTTCATCACATGATTTGATTAGGATATTTGTGTCATCTGCAAAAAGTACTGCTGTCCCTTTAGTTATTTTTTCTGACAAATCATTAACATAAAGAATGAAAAGAATTTGCCCAAGGACTGACCCTTGAGGAACTCCATATGATATGTTTTCTGCCTGACTGTAAAAATTACAAATTTTTGTGTTTTTATGTCTTTTTATTTTATTTTAGTGATCTGTTGATGGTCATGAAGGTAGGAATGTATCCACTTGTTTGGCAGGCCTCATATTCCATAATTACCTAGCTTCTGCAACAGAGTATTATCATCAGTTACATCGAAGGCTTTGCTAAGGTCAAGAAATAGGCCAGACACATGTTGCTTATTATCTACTGCAGTTAGAATTTCATTTAAGAAGGTATAAATAGCTGACTGTGTTGGTCTGCCACTTCTGAATCCATGTTGCGCATCACTTATTATGTTTTCTTTATTTAGAAAGGCTGCCAGCCTTCTAAGAAAGAGTTTTTCAAGAATTTTACCAAAACCTGACAATACTGATACAGGTCTATAGTTTGCAGCTTCATGTTTGTCCCCTTTCTTGTACAGTGGTGTCACTTTTGCCATTTTCAGATTTTTCGGGAATATACTACTCACGAATGATGAATTGAAAATATACGTTAATGGTTCTATGATAGATGTTACACTTGCTTTGATGATAATATCTGGTATTTCATCAGTACCTGCTGAATACTTATTGGGTAACCTTTTTATAATGACAGATAATTCCTCAAGTGTTGTTGGAGACGTGAATAGGGTTCTTGTAAGAATTTTTGTATCTGACTGGAATGTATTGCTGTCTGGTTGTGAGTTGTAATGTTTGGTAATCAGGCCGTGTGCAACATTATAAAAGTAGTTGTTATATTAGCCACTGCTGTGGGGTTGATTATTTTGTTGTTGTTTTCATGAAGTTCTATATTTTTGTGGACTAATGATGTAGTACCTGTTTCTCTTTTTATGATACTCCAGGTTGCTTTAGTCTTATTCCTGGAATTTTTTATTTGTTTGTCATTTTCCATTTTCTTTGCTTTTGTTATAACTTGTCTCAGTATTTGTTTATATTGTTTAAAGTAGTTGATGAATACAGGATTTTTGGTTTGCTTTGAGTATTCTTTATTCTAGCATGATATTTTTATTCCTGTTGTGATCCATTTATTTGGTTTGTGCACAGAATTTGTAAGTGACGTTTGTTTCGGAAAGGCTATTTCAAAAAAATGTTTGTATGTGGCTATAAATTTATCAAACTTGTCATCTGTGTTGTTTGAACTGTGAACATCAGTCCAGATTTCTCTTCTCAAGAGAGAACAAAAGTAATCTATGTTTTCATTATTAAATTTCCTCACAATAGCTCTAGTTTTCTGGGCTTTCATGATTCCTGGAATAGCGATTGTTAGTATTTGGGTATTGTGATCACTAAACCCAGTGTTTGCAGTCTCTGTGTTGCAGACATATTTATCTGTATTTACAAACACCTGATCTATGGTTGTTGCAGAAGTAGTGGTTATATGAGTTGGGTTGGTTATAGTTGGTTTTAATTTAAAGGACTTCAGTATGTCTTTGATTTCATCTTTAAATTTACTAGGTTTGGAGAAATCAAAATTGAAATCTCCACATATGATAATATTTTTTTAAGGGTGTTTAAGTCCTCTAACAGCTCTTCCATATGATTATAAAACACTTTTTTACCGCCATCTGGTGACCTATATACACAGATGATTACAGAATTGCTAGTTGGCAGTTCTACTATTGAGAGTTCTATGTCTCTTTCTTTAGATAAGCTGTCAAATTTGGTTATGTTAGTGAAGTCTATATCTTCTCGAACATATATGCAGCTACCACCATGCCGGAGTACTTCTCTACAAAATGTGGCAGCTAATTTAAACTGAGTTAGGTGTGCTAGTTCTATCATGTATTTATTTAGCCAGTGCTCAGTAAAGCATAAAATGGAAATATCACTCATATCATTTAACAAGATTTGTATTTCATTCAGTTTATTGGAAAGAGACTGAACATTCTGATGGAACAATTTAAAGTATGAAGCAGGGAATATATTGTGTCTTGCTTGACCACTTACCTCTTTTTTACACCTAGTATTGTTAGCTGTAAAAAATCCTCCTTGATTTGAGGTGTGGGTGGTGTCTTCTTGCTAGCTGGTTCCCTGTATTCTGGGCCCTGCCTTTCTGTGACGTGGTGCTTCTAATGGTAATCCACTTGTCAAGTAGCCTTTGTTTCATTTTAGGCACTTGTATTGCACTGGTTTTCACATTGTATTTATTTTGGTGAAACACTGATTTCTTCAGGTAGACTGGTCGATTCAGAGAGACATGCATCTGGTTTGTACAACTGTTAATTTTAATTAACGAAGACAGTCTATTGCATACTTGCTCCTTCCCCTGTCTGTTCAAGTGGAATCCGTGATGTGTGAATTTATCACGAGACAGTCTTACCATTTCAAAGTTTATTGCAAGATTTTGAACAGTTCACTGCTTGCACTAAATGATGATTAACCATGTCAATTTTTTCGTTTATATATTCTTTGTCGAATCTTTGGGGAATTGGATGCAACATGATATTTGTCTTGTTACTGAGTTGGAGAACACTTGGTAACACATTATCAATGCTTTCCACAATGTTGTTGTAGGAGTCTTCAGTATCGTTTGACCCAGCCATTAAGATAAGAGTATCACTCGCATTCAAATCTTCTGCTAATTTGTCGGTTCGATTAAAAACTTCACGGAGAGGAGCATTTAGTTTAATAAAACTTTGAATGTCATATTTTGTGTCTAGTTTTGTCTCCAGAATGTTTCTGCAGTACCTGCCTTGGCTGTCACTCTCTATTAAAACTTTCGGATTCTATACTGCATTCCTTAATTCGTAACTTTGTTTCATATGTTGAGGTGCTTTATCTTCTGGAACACTATTGGTATCGTTTATTGCAGTTTCGTTTTCACTGATTGCTGTGTAAATGCTGCCTTCAGTTACACTCACACATTGCATTGGCTCTTTACCAGCTGACATCAGAACAGTTTCTTTATCTGAAGGTGCACTTACTTGTTTGGTCGCACTTTTTCTGGGTACCGTTGGCATTGTAGATACATTATAACATGAGTGCCTTTTTAGTTGTGATTTTAAATTGTGTGTGTTGGATGCACTTTTTACGGTACACCACTCTTCACTGCTTACATATCTGCTTAGTTCTTGTTCTAACTCACTGATTCTTGCTAACAGAATGTTTCTATCCTCTTGCAACACTTTAATTATTTCATCTTTCGATGCTGAGTCCATTACGAGTTTGTGATCATCATGTGGCACCATGTTCTTCGTTTTTGATCGTGTAAACATACCTTTACATTTATTTACTTTTACAGTGCACGAGTAGCACAGATTGTCCTTATCGCCACCATTTTTTACACATTTCGCACATAATAGTCTTGTATTTATATCAGTTTTCGTGAGCTTTGAATATGTTACACTTTTACTCTGCACCATCTTTCTATGATTTCCATTCATGAATTTAACAGAATCAGATGGTAACATTAATTTGTCATTATGATGAACAGTTGTTCTACTCAATGAGTTTCAGATAAAAAGAAGGTGACATTTTTTAGCCACTGCTTTATTTGTTTTATTAGTATGTGACTAGTTTCTACTTCTATGCCATTTTCAAATTTTTTCTGTACTGTAACAGGTATTTATGAGTATCGGCGTGAGGTTCTCTGGTGGAGGTGCAGAAGATGTTAGCAGTTTGATACTGTTTGTTGATTTTATTGCTAGGTATAGTGAATATCTGCCTGTGAGAGGCATGCATCAGGTCACTAGTAGTGAACATCCAACTAGGGTGGGCTGGTGTAGAGTTGCTAGCATCAGTCCTTCTCATCTGTGTGATTCTGTAGTGAACAACGTTGCTTAGCTATACAATCCAATCTGCTTCACAGCACTGTGTCATGTGATGGTACCTCAACTCTTCTGACTGTGGCTTGAGCAGGCTGATCTTCAGCACAGCAGTAGCCAGCACCGTTGCACAGACCAGTGGCTGGAGAGTGGCAGCTAGTGATAGTGGATCTTAATGGCATAAGGCTGGGAGTGGCTTTCTTCAACCTTCAGCCCTTGTAATCTGTGGCTGGACCACCAGCTGGCAGTCCAGTCAAGATGATGAAATGACATTAGTGGCATCACAGCAGGACTCAAGTTCTAAGCCCAGCTGTACACAGGCCCAGTCCATTCAGATGGCTAGCTTTTGCGCATGACAGGTCATGCCTTGTTGCTGCATGCATCAAGTACAAGGCTTGCCTAGCACTGCCAAAATTTCTTATATGCTAGTCATTGCCCAAGTGGCTGGGTCATGGTTGCAAAAATACTGATTCTACACATGACAGTAACAGACCGCAGCATGAGCCCGGATCATAACATTTCTTACCATCTTGGAAGAGTTAGGCCCTCTGAAAATGTCTAATCTGACAAGTCTGGCGAAAAAGTGGCACATATTCATTTATGGTTTACACCTTACAAAATCCCAATTTCAACACAGGTCTGGAGTACGAACTGTAGGTTAGCTGCTACTCTCTTATAGTCTTTTCTTTCCTATTTAATATTTACACTTTTTATGACATTTACACTTTTTACACCATTTCACCTTCATGGCACTTGGTCATTGAGTGATTCCTGAGTTTTTGCACCATCTCATTTCAACTTTTCAAGGCTCTCTTCAAGGCTGAGTCATTTCTTTACCTGCATCAGCACTTCTGGTATGGCCATGCAGGTTGAAAATGGTGAGGATGGGATCTGGGCAACTCTACACTTCAGGTAGCTATAAACAATGTACTATTGCCATGACTATGAATGCAACTGATGTGGTAGTTCCTACAAGCAGATGATGCTTCTGTTTGGTTTGGTGTCTTTTTCTCATGCCCAGGCAAATGTTCCATTGATACATGGCCATTCTTAGCAGCCAGCATCTAGTCTAGTGAAGCTCGAAGGGTTAGGTCTAAGGTGTTATTTAGATACGACAGTTATTCTTTAGGCACAATTTAAAAATGTAAGTCTGAATAAGTAAAGCAGCAAACAAATGTTATTCAGGGTTGTTGTTTCAATTATAGTGGCAAGTAGTCAGAAAGTAGGTCCAGAAATGGTGCAGCAGGTATCATTAATCAACAGCCTTGCCCGTGCAATTTTAATTTTTGTGTGCTACTTAAGGGACCTTGGTCATAACAATTACATATGATTACTTCTGTGTCTGTTACTGAAAAGAGCCAATGTGACCTTACCTTTTGGAAAAGTTCAGTTTTACTTGCATACACAACCCTGGGGCACTCATACATGGGCCTCTGAGCATGGAATGGGTTGAGCTTACATAACGCTTGGGCCTTATGTATTACCTTTGAGTGTGTGTGTGTGGGGGGGGGGACAGATTATGACCCATTCAGCCCGCTTGTTCGCAGCAACTTAGAAGTGAAGAGCAGTGTGTGGGATTTCCTGTCGGGCACTATTCTGTAAAGCTCCCAACACCACCAAGTAGGAATGAAATACAACCTCCAGTATGGTACCTTCACTGGTGATGGCAAAATTAGCCCACCCTCAGTTAGTTTACTAGGCTATCCCATGACCTTAGAGCATGTGGATATGTCAGTGTAACCAAAGTGGTACAATGTTCCTTTCACCTGACCTTACCTTCTCTCCTTACCACATCCCTCCCCCATTTTGAAGGAATTGCTACCAATGTGAGTCAGTGCTTCAGGGGTTCCCTTGAGTGGATGGACTGACCCTACATGTACAACCATGGTAGAAGTTGAGAGTTTCAGTTTTACATTAACTGGGGAAATCATTCAGTTAGTTGAAAAGGCTCATGGTACTTGTAATGTTCACCTGCTTTATTTCTCCATTGATAGTCCACAGTGTTGATGTACTGCATTGTTATACTGGCTGAAAAATGAAGGGGTGGATGTTCAACACTCACTACTGTAAATGATGTATCCAACAGTTGCACAGTTGCGTTTCACAGTTCTTTACTTTCAATTCACAAACGCCAATATTGCACAGTTATATGGCCTGTTCACTATTGGTAAACTTTTGATGAGCCTCATGCATAAACATCAGCATACTGCTACAATAGTTTGCTGTTCAACATCTACGAGCAGAAAATACCTAACCATACAGTTCACTATTTCTCAAATATATTGAACAGACACTGTTATTGTTTTAACACATGGCCTGTCTATGTTACACTAAGTCCACTGTTCAGTTGACACATTGTTGTTACTCTAGATTGATACAGGTTTCCTGTCTGAAAATCAACTGTGGACTGACTGTCTGAGGACCAAAAATTGGGCCTTTATATATCCTTACAATAATAGGTACTAAAACTATACATTGTTTGATGTTTAATTTACAGAAATTACAATTAAAACATAACTCATTCAATTAACTGAATAAATTGAAAATTTCCATCTCTTTAACAGTTCCTTCTACCACCAAGGCTAGGCTGAATTATTTGTTTAAATAATGAAATTAATTATACAAACAATAATTTTGACAGATGTGGTAATTATTTCAGAATTCATTAAGGGCCGGCTTTGCCAATGTTTTCAAATGGAGCCAAATAAATACTTTAAGAATCCTAATAGTTCTTCTTCCTAATGTTTATAATTAGTATAGAATTTATATTTGTTTATAGGTCAACAATAGAATCTAAGTCATGAAACAATTACTGATTTTGCCCTATAACAAGAGATATTAAATAGGAATAGGCAAAATAAATAGGAAATTAATAACATACACAAAACTAAGCACAAAATTAGATCTGGTGCTATATTTCTTAAGAGTGAGGGCCAACCTTTCTCTTTTATGAAAGTGCAGATTATATTCATAATGGTAATTAGTCAAAAATTTAAAAAATGAGTTTAAGGAGGCAGATGGCAAAACAAGAGAGGAAGTAAAGAGATCCCAGCTTGCTTTGTCACATACTGTGTTATTAACTTCCTTCTTTTCCCTTTAAATACATTGCGGTTAGTTGACATTACCACTATGTGACATGGTACTTGGTGGCTTTGTTTTTCCTTTTTGTGCACTTGCCACTCCAGGACTTTTAAATTCATCTTCTGAACCTGGCACCATATACACTTTGATCTCTTATCAAAGTTTTGAATGGGGGATACATCTTCCCCATGGTGTCATTTACGAAGTTCAAACGGGGAAGAAACAACTGTTTATGGTTATAAGCCCATACTTTCATGTATCTTTGAATTATAGTCTGCTTCAAAGTCCAGTAGTAGAGTGTCCCAGTGGTGACTATTTACTACGTAATAATTTAACATTTTTCCTATTGTGCTGTGCATTCTCTCTGTCCTCTGAATCACATGCTGGTATACTGGACTATGCTTTAACTTTCTAATCCATGAAAGTTGACACAATTGCTTCACTAGTTCAGAGATAGGTTAGTGCCAGTGGTTAAACATTGTCTGAGCTACTGTTTCTGGTTGCTGTTTCAGCATAGTAGCCATGGATAGAAATCGTGAAAATATAACAATGCCCCACTGATGACTGTGCAAAGGGACCAAGATGTCCATACCAATCATTTGGAATTGTCTATCAGCCACGCGTAACCTTTGTAATGGAATCTGTTGAGAATTAAGCTCAGCCCTTTGCACACAGAGTACACAATCTTTGACATACTGTTCCTCTCTGAAACCTGTCACAAAACTTCTTCCTGTAAACTTGTCAGCACTTTTTGTGTGTGTATATATATATATATATGTGTGCATGTGTGTGTGTGTGTGTGTGTGTGTGTGTGTGTGTGTGTGTGTGTGAACTGAGCATCCATCAAGAATTGCTGACAATCCCAGTCACAGGCCTACGCATAGTCTGCAGATATACCAATATGTTCCACAGTGCGTATCTTGTGAATCAATCTGCTTTCATTACCATGAATCTTTCCTGGTTGATGTAACACTTCAAAATTATTGAGTTTTTGATAATTTGTAATAAAATAAGTAACAATCTACCTACCTTTAGACAATGTACTAGTCATTCTGATTTACCAAGAAAGTTGCAGATACAGGGTAAATAAGCCCTAGGACTAAAGGGAAATCTGGGAAAATCTTGGGAATTTTCTTGTAAGGAAAAATCAGAGAAAAACTCAGGAGTTTTAAATGCACCATTTACAACTGCAAAACACAGTGCACACATAAACGTCTGCTGACAGCTAAATGTGTAAAAGACTATGCAATACTTGGTAACAACAAACAGCTTTCAATGCAGGGTCCATGAGAAATATGGCCTGGCAAAGAATTTGTGATGTCACACCAGCTGACTTGTCTGCCACACTTTGGCTCCATGCAGGGCACTTGGGAAATCAATTGGTAATTGAAAAGGTACCCACTAAAGCCCCCCCCCCCCCCCCCCCCCATTAACCATGGACCTGGGAAGGCTTGCATGCCTCAGCGATAGAAATAGCTGTACCGTACGTACAACTGCAATGGAGGGTTTGAGAGATCAGGCAAATGTGTGATTCCTAGAGAGGGGCAGCAGCTTTTTCAGTAGTTTCAGGGCAACAGTGTGGATGATTGACTGATCTGGCCTTGTAACATCCACCAAAATGGCCTCTCTGTGCTCGTACTGTGAACAGCTGAGAGCATGGAGAAACTACAGACGTAATTTTTCCCAAGGACATGCAGCTTTACTGTATTGTTAAGTGATGATGGCGTCCTCTTGGATAAAATATTCTGGAGACAAAATAGTTCCCCATTTGGATCTCCAGGTAGGGACTACTCAGAAGGACGTCGCTATCAGCAGAAACAAAACTGGCATTGTACGGATCAGAGCGTGCAAGGTCAGATCCCTTAAATTGGGCAGGTAAGTTAGAAAATTTAAAAAAAGGAAATGGATAGGTTAAAGTTAGATATAGTGGGAATTAGTGAAGTTCAATGCAGGAGAAACAAGACTTGCGGTCAGACGAATACAGGGTTATAAATACAAAATCAAGTAGGAGTAATGCAGGAGTAGGTTTAATAATGAATAAAAAATAGGAATGCAGATAAGCTACTAGGAACAGCATAGTGAATGCATTATTGTACCCAAGATAGACACTAAGCCCATGTCTACCACAGTAGTACAAGTTTATATGATAACTAGCTCTGCAGATGATGAAGAGATTGAAGAAATGTTGTATACATTGAAGAGGTAAGGAGACACTGGAAAGTTTCAGGTTGATTATATAATGGTAAGATAGAGATTTCAGAACAAGGTTGTAAATAGTAAGGCATTTCCAGTGGCAGATGTCAACTCTAACCACAATTTATTGGTTATGAATTGTAGACTAAAACTGAAGAAACTGCAAAAAGGTAGGAATTTAAGGAAATGGGACCTGGATAAACTGAAAGAACCACAGGCAGAAGAGAGTTTCAGAGAAAGCATTAGGGAACGACTGACAAGAACAGCGGAAAAAGATTCAGTAGAAGAAGAATGGGTTGCTTTGAGAGATGAAATAGTGAAGGCAGCAGTGGATGAAGTAGGTAAAAAGACAAAGGCTAGTAGAAATCCATGGGAAACAGAAGATATATTGAATTTAATTGATGAAAGTAGGAAGCGCAGTAAAAGAAGCATGTGAAAAAGAATACAAATGTTTCAAAAATGAGATTGACAGGAAGTGCAAAATGGCTAAGCAGGGATGGCTAGAGGACAAATGTAAGGATGTAGAAACATGTGTCACTACGGATAAGACAGATACTGCCTACAGGAAAATCAGAGAGACATTTGGAGAAGAGAGAACCTCCTGTGTGAATATCAAGAACTGAGATGGAAAACCCGTCCTAAGCAAAGAAGGGGAAGCAGAAAGATCAAAGGAGTATATACAGGGTGTTTCAAAAATGACCGGTGTATTTGAAATGGTAATAAAAACTAAACGAGCAGCGATAGAAATACACCGTTTGTTGCAATATGCTTGGGACAACAGTATACTTTCAGGCAGACAAACTTTCAAAATTACAGTAGTTACAATTGTCAACAACATATGGCGCTGCGGTCTGGGAAACTCTATAGTACAATATTTTCCACATATCCACCATGCGTAGCAATAATATGGTGTAGTCTCTGAATGAAATTCCCCGAAACCTTTGACAACGTGTCTGGCGGAATGGCTTCACATGCAGATGAGATGTACTGCTTCAGCTGTTCAATTGTTTCTGGATTCTGGCGGTACACCTGGTCTTTCAAGTGTCCCCACAGAAAGAAGTCACAGGGGTTCATGTCTGGCGAATAGGGAGGCCAATCCACGCCACCTCCTGTATGTTTCGGATAGCCCAAAGCAATCACACGATCATCGAAATATTCATTCAGGAAAGTAAAGACGTCAGCCGTGCAATGTGGCCGGGCACCATCTTGCATAAACCACGAGGTGTTCGCAGTGTCGTCTAAGGCAGTTTGTACCACCACAAATTCATGAAGAATGTCCAGATAGCGTGATGCAGTAATCGTTTCAGATCTGAAAAATGGGCCAATGACTCCTTTGGAAGAAATGGCGGCCCAGACCAGTACTTTCTGAGAATGCAGGGACGATAGGACTGCAACATGGGGCTTTTCGGTTCCCCATATGCGCCAGTTCTGTTTATTGACGAAGCCGTCCAGGTAAAAATAAGCTTCGTCAGTAAACCAAATGCTGCCCACATGCATATCGCCGTCATCAATCCTGTGCACTATATCGTTAGCGAATGTCTCTCGTGCAGCAATGGTAGCGGCGCTGAGGGGTTGCCGCATTTGAATTTTGTATGGATAGAGGTGTAAACTCTGGTGCATGAGACGATACGTGGGCGTTGGCGTCATTTGGACCGCAGCTGCAACACGGCGAACGGAAACCCGAGGCCGCGTTGCCATCTGTGGTTGCCGTATGCGGTCGCCCTGCCTTTCCAGCACATTCATCCGTCACATTCCCAGTCCGTTGAAATTTTTCAAACAGATCCTTTATTGTATCGCTTTTCGGTCCTTTGGTTACATTAAACCTCCGTTGAAAACTTCGTTTTGTTGCATCAACACTGTGTTCTAGGCGGTGGAATTCCAACACCAGAAAAATCCTCTGTTCTAAGGAATAAACCATGTTGTCCACAGCACACTTGCATGTTGTGAACAGCACATGCTTACAGCAGAAAGACGACGTACAGAATGCCGCACCCACAGACTGCGTTGTCTTCTATATCTTTCACATCACTTGCAGCGCCATCTGTTGTTGAAAATTGTAACTACTGTAATTTCGAAAGTTTGTCCGCCTGAAAATGTACTGTTGTCCCAAGCATATTGCAACAAACGGTGTATTTCTATCACTGCTCGTTTAGTTTTTATTGCCGTTTCAAATATACCGGTCATTTTTGAAACACCCTGTAGATGGTCTGTACAAGGTGATGTACATGAGGACAATATTATGGAAATGGATGTAGATGGAGACGAAATGGGAGATATGATACTACATGAAGAATTTGACAGAGCACTGAAAGGCCCCAGTAGTAGACAACATTCCATTAGAACTACTGATAGCCCTGGGAGACCAGCCATGACAAAACTCTCTGGTAAGCAAGATGTATGAGACAGGAGAAACATCCCCAGACTTCAAGGATAATATAATAATTCCAGTCCCAAAAAAAGCAAGTGCTGACATGTGTAAAAATTTACCGAGCTATCAGTTTAATAAGTCACAGTTGCAAAATACTAACACGGATTCTTTACAGACAAATGGAAAAACTGATAGAAGCTGACCTTGGGGAAGATCAGTTTGGATTCCATAGAAATGTTGGAAAACTTGAGACAATACTGACCCTATGACTTATCTTAGGTGATAGGTTAAGGAAAGGCAAACCTACATTTACAGCATTTGTAGACTTAGAGAAAGCTTTTGACAATGTTGACTGGAATACTCCCTTCCAAATTCTGAAGGTGGCAGGGGTAAAATACACGGAGCAAAAGGCTATTTACAATTTGTACAGAAAGCAGATGGCATGAAAGGGAAGCAGTGTTTGAGAAGGGAATGAGATAGGGTTGTAACCTATCTCTGATATTATTCAATCTGTATATTGAGCAAGCAGTGAAGGAAACAAAAGAAAAATTTGGTGCAGAAATTAAAATCCTTGGAAAAGAAATAAAAACTTTGAGGTTTGTCGATGACATTGTAATTCTGTCAGAGACAGCAAAGGACCTGGAAGAGCAGCTGAACAGAATGGTCGACAGTGTCTTGAATTTAACACATTGTGTACAACATTATATGAATTAAAAAGAAAAGAAAAAGAAAAAAAAATCTGAGGCAATGTTGATTGACCTGTTCAAAATTCAAAAATTAGTTCTGTTATCGAATACTTCTGTTGAGGAAAAGTAATGCTAGAGGAGGGTGTCCCTTTACAGTATGCACCATTTAACACCAGTACCATGTACCCTTAATCTAAATTGATTAAACAGACAATGTCATCTCAAGTAATATATCCCATTCATGCCAAAAAAAAAAAAAAAAAAAAAAAAAAAAAAAAAAAAAAAAAAAAAAAAAAAAAAACCTCAAAATTTCATATCTTAAAAGAACAACTCAAGGACACTTAATAACTATTTTTATTAGTAACTGTAATGCTAATACTTTAAGAGGTACGTCAGCCATGGCTTTCACGGCCACCACCCCACTCAGCTCAGATTACAGTTAATCACTTGATTACTATTTATTTGTTTGTTGCTTCATATATGAACTACCATTGAGTTTTCCTTTGCCTTTAATTGAAATTGTACTCTCTGACCAAAAAATGGTTGTGGGATTCCATTGAATACCACTTTGCGTTAAAGTTGAACATAATATAGTGAAGAATTTATTGGTCACTGACTCCAAAATGTTTTAAACCTTGCAAGTTAAACATCTACTTTTCTTTTCTTGCAATTGGGTCAGTTACACAGTTTTTTTTGGGTGTTATTGCATGTCGTGCTTCGTAGAGATGTTGAAACTTGGAAGTTAGTCCTTCACTCTCTATAGTCTTCTTTACTAATACCAAGTCCCCTAATTTATACACTATTGGGGTGCACCTTTCCCATTCCTTTTTTCTCTCATTCTCTCTCTCTCTCTGTCTCTCTGTCTCTTTCCAAGCATTAATCCTGACTTGTGGGGTCTGCTGTTTTGCTACGTCTCCTCCATTTCTCCCTGTTGTTGACATCTTTTGATCTTAAGCCAACAACGTGCATGTCTCCCCTGACGTTGTCAGTCCATCTCTTTGCCTGTCTTCCTCATGGCCTTCTTCCTTCTGGGTTGATATGGAGTGCTGTTTTTGTGACTGACTTGTCTTGCTTTCTCATGATGTGGCCGTACCAACAGAGACAGGCTTCCCTCACTTTGTCAGTGATCAACTTGACACCAAACATTTGCCGGATGTCTGTATTTTTTACATGATCACATCATGTCAGCCCCATGGACCATTGAAGCATCTTCATCTCCATGGTGTATAACGTTTGCTCCTGTTGTTTCAACATAGAGTGACACTCAGTCCCATACTTTGCTGCTGGGCGTACGAGGGTCTAATATACTTTTGTCTCTCCAGTGACCTGTCTTCACTTGAGCCAAACTGCATTCACCCTCATCTGAGTATCAAGAGTTGTGTCACAATCTGAGGTGACGACATACCCTAGGTACTTAAAATGCATGGTCTTCTGCAGGTCTTATTCGCCAATACTTTGGTGCCTCTGGTTTGGGAGCCACATTCTAGGTACTCTGTCTTCTGGACATTCAGGTGCAGTCCATTTTCAGCCAGTCTGTCCTTACACATTTGAACCTGGTGCTGGAGTTCAGGGTGGGCTTAATCAGCAAGTACCACATCATCTGCATAAAGAAGGGTCCAGAGATGTGAAGTCTGTATGTCAGCTGTTGCCGTATTCATGCAAAGAATGAATAGCAATGGCGAAAGGGCAGAACCCTGATGAACACCCACAGTGATATCGAACGGTGGAGAAATTCCAGCAGGACTCCAAACAACACTAGGGGAATTACGGTACAAAAGTTGCACCCCGCTTACATACTCTTCAGGGATGTCATGGCAGTGAAGAGCTTGCCAAATAAAATCATGTGGGATATGATCAAAAGCCTTTCTAGATCTAGAAATGCTATGTGTACACTCTTGTGTTTTTCCATCAAAAGGTGCATGGCATGAATAGCATTGATGGTGCTGCATCCCTTAACAAATCAACACTGGTTTGGTATTACAGAAACAATACTTCTGAGTGTGCTATCAAGTACCTCATTCAAAGATCTTTCAAGTATGACAGAGGAGTTGAATAGGGTGATAAGTCGAGCAATCGTTCATGTCCCCTTTTCCCTTCTGGATTGGAACTGTTATGCTAGTTGTCCATTCTTGTGGAAGCTGTTTTTTGGTGATGATTTGGTTGAAGAGTGAGACAAGGAATTCTGAAGCAGTCTTCTGTGCATTTTCCTGATTTCCACTGGTAGGTCATCTGGGCCAGTTGCTTTTCCATTTTTCATCTTGCTGATGGCATGCATTACTTCTTCAGGTGTAATTGAGGGGAAGGTCCTAAGGTAGGATGAGGACTAGTAATTGGTGGATGCATAAACTCTTTGTTGCTGATGTTATGAAAGTAGGCTGTCCAACACAGGAAAATAGATAATTTATCTCTTAGCAGCTTCAACATTTGTAGTCCTGTCTTCCTCAGTAGCATGTAATATTATGGTATATTGATAATTTTTACTTATGGACCATCTGACAGCAATTGAATAAAACACAATTTTAGTGCCATATGTGTTTTGCCTTTATTTTCTGCAAGGCATCATCAGTAGCAGGTTGCATGGACAATTTCTTACATATTACACTCCTGTTGCATTTTTGGTGTTGTTCTTCTTCTTATGAATGCCAATATGCAGTTTTTTCCCACATTCCACAGCACTATGAACTATGAAACATTGCATTGAAACAATCATTCAGTTCATAGTGCTGTAGAATGTGGGAAAAAAACACAAATTGGCTTTCATAAGAAGAACAACACCAAAAATGCAACAGGAGTGTAATATGTAAGAAATTCTCCATGCAACCTGCCACTGATAATGCCTTGCAGAAAATAAAGGCAAAACGAGTATGGCACTAAAATTGTGTTTTATTCAGTTGCTGTCAGGTGGTCCATAAGTAAAAATCATCAATATACCGTAATATCTCTTAGCAATTTGGTGTCAGCTCCCGTGATGTGCATGACGTGTCCAATGTCCTGAGTTGAAAGGTGACATGACTTATCAAGATGGTAGATGTTGTTTTCTCCCAATGGTGTGTCAAGCTGGTCATACAGTGTCTGGTAATACTGATGTTCTACCCTTTTTGCTGCTGATTTCAGGTTATGATATTTCTGGAGGTCAGTGTCAATTCGTGAGTTCCATCAAGTCCTGTATGCCATCTTTGTCTCCTTGATTGCTTGCTTGACTTCATCTGTCCACCACCAGGTTTGTTTATCAATTTATTTTCTTCCAGGTATGGTTTTTCCCAGCATTTTTGTCACTGCTTGATATATTTGTTCCACAGCATCTTTTGATATATCTTCAACCGACTGATCGGTCTTCATGGAGAAGTTTGCCAAGGCTGCCATCAACATGTTTTGCTGGGTATTCATTTGCCACCACTTAATTTGCTCAGTCCCAGTCTTAGGTTTAGGTTTGGGTTGTATAACACACTTATGAATATCAAGGACAAGCAATTGGTGCTGATGGGCAATGCAGTCATACGGAATTACTTTGGTATCCATTACCAGCCTCATGTCTTGTTGACGAACTAGCCAATAATCAAGCTGAGTAGCATGACCTCCACTTGTATAAGTAGCCAGATGTGTTGGCATCTTTTTAAAGTATGTGTTGGTCACAATGAGATCATGAGCTTCTGCAAAATCAAGTATCTGACATCTGTCATCGTTCTGTACACTGAACCCATGTCCTCCATGGCATCTCATATATCCTTCTTTGTGAGCCCCGACATGTCC
Organism: Schistocerca cancellata; assembly: GCF_023864275.1. Lineage (NCBI taxonomy): Eukaryota > Metazoa > Arthropoda > Insecta > Orthoptera > Acrididae > Schistocerca > Schistocerca cancellata. The sequence continues at coordinate 1,097,950,447 of NC_064626.1, read as the reverse complement.
ATTCAAATCTCCTCCAACAATGATAGACTCATCCTGGGGAATTTCTCAAAGGAGGGTTCCCAGACTGTTCCAAAACTTGTCCTTCTCATCCTCAGTGTGTCCAGTTTGAGGTAAATAGCAAGATACAATGTGGGCAGTGATAGCTGTTGAATCAATCTTGATAGACATAAGCCTTTCTGACTCCCTGTTGACACTGGTGACATTGTTACAGAAGTCCTGGTAGACAACTATTGCTATGCATTTTTGTGTACTGGTACCATGATAGATGAGTTTGCATCCATCTCTGATTTCTTTTCTCTTTGAACTTTTCCACTTGGTCTCCTGGGTGCAGGCAATGTTGACACATCTGTTTTTAAGCATTTCTGCTAGTTCACAATGTCAGCTGGCCAATGCACCAATATTGAGGGTCACTAATCTCATTAGTTGTATAGGTTGGACTAACTTCTTTAACCTCCCACATCCAAGAGTAGGTAACCCTCACCCATTTCTCACATCACTCAGGCACAATTGGTGTGTATTGCTACAGGAGGGCACCCTAGCATGTTCCGAATTTAGCCATAGATGCAACAAAAGATTCCTCAACTGACGGGTCCCTTTGTCTGTCACTGAGGGCATTTTATAGCTACTGACAGCAAGTTATTAGGCGACCCCTAACCTGCATTAATTAATGCCTTTTTGATATTTGTCTATGGTACAGGAGTAATCCACACAGTCTCTTCAGGCCTGTTCTACTGGTGCTGTCCTGGTAACCATATGGGAGTGTTCATTCAGTATTCTTTCAAAACTACCCAACACTCTCATTCCACTTGGAGTGTTTATCAGCACAATATGTTTGACATTACCTTCCTAATTCTCACATCTCGCATTGGCGTTGTTAGCCTGTGAGTGGTACCATGATATGAGGATATGGTTGATTTTTTCCCATGCTAGGAACTCCTCAAATTGACTTGCTGTAAATTGTTTACTGTTATCTGATAATAGGTGTTTTGGTCTCCCTTCCTGCTGTAAGTAATGATGTCTCAGCATCAGTATGATACTTTGGGCCATGGCTTTTCTCAGTGGATATAATTTAACTAATTTCAACCAGCATTCCAGGACAAAAAAATTACTGCCCAACTCCCTGCTCCGCAGACAGTGGACCATAGAAGTCCACTACTACTAAATCCCATAATTCATTGAGTATTATGGGATGAAGTAAGTTGTGCAGTTTTGTCGTCCATTTTCACCATCTGACATATCCCACTCTGTTGTAAAATTTTTTTAACTCTCCAGTGCATGTTTTTAATGCAATAATACATTTTAATGTGCATGGTACAGTTCTTATGACCAAAGTGACCAAATCTTAGATGTATGGACCATGTTATTAATTCAGTAGGGTTGAAGGGAATAAAGAGCAGCCAGTTACTTAAAGAGTGACTTTTGTGGAACAGCATTCCTCTGTGAAGCTTCCATTTGATGTTTAACTCATCACTCCCATTTTCTAACCATTGAGTATGTTGGAGTAGTGCTTGATCCATGTGTTACTCTGTTTGTAAGTTCTACATCTACATCTACATCTCCACAAGCCACCTGACGGTGTGTGGCGGAGGGTACCTTGAGTACCTCTATTGGTTCTCCCTTCTATTCCAGTCTCGTATTGTTTGTGGAAAGAAGGATTGTTGGTATGCTTCTGTGTGGGCTCTAATCTCTCTAATTTTATCCTCATGGTCTCTTCATGAGATATACGTAGGAGGGAGCAATATACTGCTTGACTCTTTGGTGAAGGTATGTTCTCGAAACTTCAACAAAAGCCCATACCGAGCCACTGAGCGTCTCTCCTGCAGAGTCTTACACTGGAGTTTATCTATCATCTCCGTAATGCTTTCACGATTACTAAATGATCTTGTAACGAAGCGCGCTGCTCTCTGTTGGATCTTCTCTATCTCTTCTATTAACCCTATCTGGTACGGATCCCACACTGTTGAGCAGTATTCAAGCAGTGGGCGAACAAGCGTACTGTAACCTACTTCCTTTGTTTTCAAATTGCACTTCCTTAGGATTCTTCCAATGACTCTCAGTCTGGCATCTGCTTTACCAACCATCAACTTTATATGATCATTCCATTTTAAATCACAAGTTATGGCAGAAATTTATGACATCCCTATGCAAACTGGTTTTAAAAATTATATTGCAAAAGTGCCACATTCTCATATGTCTTCTTGTTGCTATAAACCTATTGGAAGCTACAATGATGCCTCTGGTACTAAATTTTTGTTGCCTTTGACATAACCTGTAGAAAAAATTGAATTCCTGTTGCACAGTGTGCACCTAGTGAGCCTGTTGTGTAACAGCTTACTTTTTGAGACTAGCGTTAATGATTTGCAATCAGTATAGACAATGGTCTGATGGCCTAATAACTTTTTAAATGTACATACTTCTGCTGATGTCTTGTTATCTGTTACGCCATAATTTCTTTCAGTATGTCTGAGGGCATGGCTTGCAAATGCTATAGGTTTGTGTTCAACTATAGCACCCAATAATCTTTCTTTGTACATCTAGGTGCTGAGGCTGTAATCCAAGGCATCTGTTGTGAGATGAAATGGTTGGCTGAAATCAGGATACACCAGTAGTGGTGCTGCACCAAACTGTCCCTGACAGCTAAGAAGTCAGCTGTGCATTCTTGTGTTCATCGCCACACTGAATATTTTTTCAATAACTTTGTCCTGTGCAGTATATTTAGGACTTGTTTGTTCAAAAACTTTCTGTAAAATCTTTCCATCCCTAAGAATACCCACAGTTATTTTTTATTTAGTGGTTGCAGACATTTACTGGTTGTGTCTAATTTATGTGGGTCTGCTCTTATTCCTTCCCTATTTATCACAAGTCCTAAAAATTTAACTTCAGTCCTACCAAATTGAGATTTAGATAATTTCAGGTCAATTTCCTGTGAATATAAACCAGATATTAGTTTATCCGATATGTACATGTGATCCTCTCAGGTTTTCAATATTATTACCGTGTCATCTAGATATGCCAAGATCTTGTGTTTCAGATCATCTCCAGTTGCCTTATCAAGAGCTATTATGAAAACACTGAGGTGTTCAATCCAAATGGTAGAACCATGAATTGATGAGCTCTGTCCTCAAATAGAAAAGCTATATAGTCATGTGACATCTTGCTGATATCCAAATGTTAAATCGATAGTACTAATGTACTTTACCTCTGCAAATCTTTTCAACTCATCTGTCATGGGCTGTCTGTCTGTTTCTGGTTCTGTTATTCTATTTAGTGTTCTCTCCTCAAGCACTAGCCTGACTCTTCCATCTGGTTTCTTAATGATAACCAGTGGTTATTGTAACAACTGTTAGATATTTCTATTACATCCAAAACTATCATCCTACGAATTTTATGCCATACAGTGTCATTTACTGCTGCCGGTATTTTGTATTGTCTCACATAGAATGGATCATGAGTGTGTATTTTTCTATTGGCACATATAAATTTTAACATTTCAGAACAATATGAAGTGGGACAAGCATGTAATGGCAGTTGTGGGGAAGGCAGATACTCGTCTTCAATTCATTGGTAGAATTTTGGGAAGATGTGAAGATGTGGTTCATCTGTAAAGGAGACCGCTTATAAAACACTAATACGACCTGTTCTTGAGTACTGCTCAGGCATTTGGGATCCCTATCAGGTTGGATTGAGGGAAGACATAGAAGCAATTCAGAGGCGGGCTGCTAGATTTGTTACTGGTAGGTTTGATCATCATGCGAGTGTTACGGAAATGCTTTAGGAACTCGGGTGGGAGTCTCTGGAGGAAAGGAGGCATTCTTTTCATGATTCGCCACTGAGGAAATTTAGAGAACCAGCATTTGAGGCTGACTGTAGTACAATTTTACTGCCGCCAACTTATATTTCGTAGAAAGACCACAAAGATAAGATAAGAGAGATTAGAGCTCATACAGAGGCATATAGGCAGTCATTTTCCCCTTGTTCTGTTTGGGAGTGGAACAGGGAGAGAAGATACGAGTTGTGGTACAAGGTACCCTCCACCACGCACCGTATGGTGGATTGCGACGTATGTATGTAGATGTAGATTTAGTTGTGTGATGTTCCTTGTATCTGATTTAAACATCCCTATCTGTCTGGGAAACGAATGGCTATTAGATTCTGAAGTTATTATAGACATTTGTTCAGGATCTGTAGCTTTCCCATGTGGTGATGATCAGCAACTAGTAACATTACCATTTGATTTCATGGCAACTAGTCACATGCATGTAATACTCACAACAGAAACTGTAATACATCTAACGGAAATGCATGTGGTCTCTACATATACAAAAACAATATTAGTGTGTATGTCAAATCTTCAGCTGTTACTGGTTTCAACAAAAATATCTCTTTATGACTGGTAAGCAACTGAATAATGTCTGATTTCTCCTTTGCATGAAGTCCTAATGATTTTCAATATTAGCTAATGTATCTTCCACTAATATTGTTTCTGTATATAATAGAGCCCATATGCATTTCTGTTGGATCTATTGCAGTTCCTGTTGTGAGTATTACATGTATGTGAGTAGTTGCCATGGAATCAAATGGTAATGTTATTAGTTGTTGATCATCACCATATGGAAAAGTTACAGATCCTGTACATTCCTTTCCCAGATGTATAGGGATGTTTAAATCAGATACAAGGAACATCATACTACTAAATTTACATGTGCCAATAGAAAAATGCATTAATATTTCAGCCTGCACCAGGTTACTGTTTTTTCCTGTATTTCCCATCACCTTCACTCTGGTGACCATCAGTGTCATGAATACATGCAACAAATTACAGGTCATTAAAAAATTCTGGTTCATAACACAAATTTCAATGCCTAATCCATAATTATATCCACTGGCACTTCACCTATCATGTTGTAACTTTTGTCAGATGTAATTTTTAGTTATACATTGATTCTCATGTAATAAATTATTCATCATCATATTACCTCTATCATACCTAATAGTCATATGGAACCTAATAGTCATATGGGATTCCAATGATATTGACTTGACTGAAACCACTTCAGAAGATCGAGTCTGTCTTCTGAAGCTTATAAGTTTTCCCTCTGTGTGCTGTTATGAAATTCTTGAGTGTTTTGATCTCCTTCAGGAGTACTTTGATTAGCATCTTTCCAATTACATCTTTATCTATTGTTATACTGGTTACTGCATTCATTTCTCTACTCTCTTTCTCCCCTAAATTGACTGTTAGCTTGTGCTTATCTTCTGTCCCTGAGCATGTTCCTACAGTTATTGTTTCAACATCCCTGCTGGCTTTCTGTCATGTCCAGCTGTTCCAAATATTCTAAAATGATCTTAACTTTTCCCCAGCCTTTCCCTAATAACTTATTTCATACTCTCCATGGTAGGAGGCTGATAATAACTTCTAATAAGTGCTTCTCACCAATTGGATCACTGAGGCATTTGGCTTTATTTAGTTGATATTCAACAAAATCCCTGTATCCTATCCATTCACTGCTGTTATATGGTTTTGACCCCAATAATTCCAGGTGAAGTTATTTCTGTACTCCCCACTCCAGTATTTAGCTTTGAATTCACTTTCAAAGTCAATAAAAGACTTTAAATCATCTACCATCAGCATACCATATTGTGCTTTGTTTTCCAATAAATGGCTGGCTATGAATCTAATTTTATTCTGGTCTGACCATGTGCTGGGTAACATACTTCAGACTTGAAGAATAATAAAGTATGTATATTTCTGCCTGGTGTAAATTTAGGAACTTTATGGTTAATTCCTTTACTAAGCATTGACATAAAATCATCACACATACTACTTTGTTGATTGCTCTTAACTAATTCCTCATCCCTATGCTTTCTTTCTCGTTGTGGGCAGTACTGAGTGGATGCATCATCACTGTTGGACAATAAATGTGGGAGTCTGTTGTTACTATTACGAGTCATCAACCTAGTGTCTGCTGGTCTGACTGCAGTGTCTGGATATGGGATGTCTTGTGTATGTGAGGTATTATTCTACTGTGAATGTAATGTAGTTTCTTTGTGCTCATTACAGCATTCCACTGTTTTTGAATGAATGTTAATTTTATTCATTAAGAACAATATTGTTTCTATATCTCTTCTGTCAATTTTTGCACATTCATTTCAGTCTTCTGTTTTGAGCTGTTTAATTATTATGTCTTGACAGAATGAATGTGTTGTAACTGTCACTCTACCTTGTCATCTAATAATTCCAATTGTATATCTATTTCCTCTAAGCATTGGAACACTAGGTCAAGTCTAGTTTCCAATATATCCATTCTCACATTGACCTGTGTCATAGGAGTATTGATATTTAATTCCACCTGTTGTAATCTGGTATTCATTTGGTTTAACCTTGATTTAAATGGGTAAAATTGTTATCCATCTGATCTGTCATTGTTTCTGTAACAACCTGATGACAAACTGATTCCATCTGTGAAAATCGTGATTCCATCTGTGAAAATTTTTGTTGGTCCATTGCATGAATGTATATAATAATGCTTCAGCTGTTTGATGACCTTCTAAGAGACTCATGATTGTTAAACTCATCTCCAACTATTTAGTATATCAGCACAAAGTTACTGCCATACTATCGAATTAATTAGGGGTGGCCCTGACTTTAAAAGAACTTTAGAGGTCAGAGGTCATCTATTAGTCACTAAGTGCTAGTTATGCACCAAATTCATTCAGTGCAACATATTTACAATTGTACAAACACACAAACATATCTCATATTTGACCCATCGGTAATTAATTGCTATAAAGGTAGATGATGTACAATCTTAAACAATGCACTGCACTGCTGTGAGATGACAGTGTGGAGAGTTGAAATGTGTGCATACTAATGTATGCTCATGATGCTGGGTGCTGAAGCAGACAACTTATGTACACGTTTTCAATGACTCTTTACAGCCTTAAACTGGCATGCTGCAAATGTATTTAAGTACTGCTTGATTCATATTTAGCAATCTGTAGATGCAAACCAGCCACAACATGTGATATTTTCAATGAATAAAGTAATTACCAATTGTTTATATGCATGGCGACATGTCGTTGATTCATGTACTCTGGTTAAGTTGTTCTTGAAAATTATAGTTTTCACTGGTAAATATTCATATTCTGCTTTATAACAGAATAAAACACATTCAGTTGCAACTTTAGTGCAATTCTCACTGTTTCTTGTGTCATAACTGCATGCTGTATCACTTTATCGATGTCCATTTTTATCATTGCAATTGTAATTGCACTTTGCAGATTACTATCACTACTGATAACAGTTTTGTGTGTGTGTGTGTGTGTGTGTGTGTGTGTGTGTGTGTGTGTATGTGTATGTGAATTTTCTGCATAATTTGCCTGCTTACTTCGTCTTCTTTACTTCTGTGAAACATCATACATGTATTTGTATTTTTTCCTGTGTTGGATTTCATCTCCATTGATGTTCACTGGTACACAAATCTACCAGATGCAACAATGCCATTGTGCAGCTGAATTAATAGATCGTCTCAGCTTTGAATATTCTTGCCTGAAATCCCTAACTAATTCTTCTTCCACCAGTACTCCATGTTAACTGTCAGTGCAACTAGTGAAATCTCTGCTTCTAGTGAAAATATAATTAATCATGCTGATGGGCACTAGGCAGCTTCCATCACCCTCTTGTACATACGATAAACTGTGGCATATAAAACACTGTGCTGTGTCCAGTTCTTCGCTCCCTGTCAAGGTCTCAACCACATATAAAGTATAAAAAGTCAGATCTACTGCTCTATCCACCCAGATAAGCTTTCCTGTAGCTTCCAGTGTTATATCCAGTGAGTTGATTCTAAGGGACCATGTACATAGCTTAGGTGTGCCTTGTGACTGTTTGGTTTTTTTAATAGTAAAACTGGAATGGAATGATGTTGCATCCATTCCCACTGTGCAGTGTTCTAGGTTGACTTTGTATGATATTTAATCAGAAAATGTAGCCACATTAATGACATTGTAGCTAAGGTCAACCCTAGGGAGTACTTCCACACAAGGCCAGAAGTCTATCACCCTCCCCCTTGGAAATTCAACAATGTGGGACCGAGTAAGTGAATATAATGCCAACCTGCGCCACTTAGCCTACAATGAGATGGTTAAATTTTTTTAAAATATCAAGTATGTGGACTTGCTATGGGTACCTGCAATAATGTGTTTGCACAGACTCCCTTCTACATACCCAGTTAAACAATACTCTGCCATTGATTCCACAAAGGGGTGTCTCGAGCTTACATTAACTGAGAACACAGCACAGTGGCTGCATTGTTCCTTCTGTTATGTAACACTGTGCTGTGGGTCTACACTGCAGCTACCTCCCTTGTGTTTGTGGAAACCTCCACTGGTTTTTCTGTTCACAGTGTCCCTCTCATTTACACTTCTAACACTGAAGCTTCCCACAATTCCACTGAATACGGCCAGGCTAACTGCATCTATAAAATGCTATCTGAGTATTAAAAACTACTCTTTTCACCCTGAGTTTGGTCACTATGTCAATCTAGGTGAAAACTGTTGCAGTTTCTACAGACTCGTTTAAAGTTTGTGGAAACTCTGTACACATTTTATGCAACATCTCAACAGGCAACCCCCCCCCCCCCCCAAAATTCATCCTTTTGCTTTGCAGACAAATATGTCTGCTTGTGTCTGTATATGTGTGGATGGATATGTGTGTGTGTGCGAGTGTATACCCGTCCTTTTTTCCCCCTAAGGTAAGTCTTTCCGCTCCCGGGACTGGAATGACTCCTTACCCTCTCCCTTAAAACCCACATCCTTTCGTCTTTCCCTCTCCTTCCCTCTTTCCTGATGAGGCAACAGTTTGTTGCGAAAGCTTGAATTTTGTGTGTATGTTTGTGTTCGTTTGTGTGTCTGTCGACCTGCCAGCGCTTTCATTTGGTAAGTCACATCATCTTTGTTTTTAGTGTACTTTTATTTTTTTACGTAAATACCAAACACTTTTTAACACATGTACTTACATCCTAATGTATCCAATATCACTAGAATAAGTGGCCAAAGGATGAAAAATAAGTAAATTAAATAAGAATATTGAGTTTAGGGTATACCACTTCACAGTATTTAGTACTTTGCATGCCTGGTGGGGATGTTTATACACTATGAATTGTAGACCTTCTCAGCTGTAGTTTAGTTGACTGTTCACTCTTTTGTTGATCATGTAATATGTCCCTTAACTGAATGGTGTCAAACTTTTTGTATAAGTGCATAAAAATTAGTTAAAATATATGATTATTGAGTGAACTGTTTTCCAGATAAAGGAAATTTTTGGGGACTTTCCACCATAACTTTTGACCATTTATCACTGGAAAAATGAATTTAAAAATAGTTGTGCGAGTGATACAGATTCACCATGCTCTGGAGTTTCACTTGATGTTTTTTCTGGTGAAATGGTAGATAAAACGTGTGATATCCTAAGTGATGATCTTCTCCACAACTAACATAAGATGAATGTAAGATAATCAAGCTTGTAGACCTAGACTTACACGCATATTTAATGTTAAAAATCTGTAAGATCTACTAACAGTAAATCGTTTTCTTCGTTTACAGATATGTTTCATATTATTCATTAGGCTTGTCAGAGTTATCTTCACAAAATTGCAATCGTCAGTATGTGAGCAGACACAAATCTACAGGTAAATTATTTTCTTTTCTTTGATTTAATTATCATTTTCATTGCTGGAAATAATAATTATATTTCTCGTGATATGAATGATGTAAAGTTCTTGTGCATCTTCCCAATTACTAGACGCCTGGCAAAATCAACACTGACACTTATACCATTGTTTGGAGTGCACTATGTAGTATTTGTGGCACTTGAAAATTCAAAAATTGGGATCCGAGCAGAAATGGTGGTCCTCATTACCAGCAGACTATTTGATTCTTTCCAGGTATGTTGGTTAAACATGTCTTTACGTTACCTGATTTACATACAAATAACTATAAATTATAAAACAGTTATTTTGATGAAAATTATTTTTACCATTGCACTTATTGTGTATAGTATGTTGTATTAATGTTTGCTTGTACTTCTGTTCCTTATGTATCAATAAGGCTACAAGTCAGCTTCATGAGTAATTTAGTACTTACTATTCCCAAAATTAATTTTAAAGTATCTAATTAAGTCTACTAATATGTGAGAAAGTTCTGGTAGAATGTACAGCTGCACTGTGCTGGATGTTCAACCAATGCTGAGGTTGCAGTCTGGCAGCTGGGGGTTGTGTCAGGTGGGATGAGTGGAGAGAGAAACAGGCTGGAAGCAGTAGGAGGTGTTGGGGACAGGTAGCCAGTGGCTCAGAGAGAGGTAGCAGGTATGTAAGAAAGGAACATGCAAGGAGGGGTAGCAGGTGCATGAGTCAGGCATGTGCCACATGGGTACCACAGCTGGTGAGATGTGAAACTCATCCAAGATTTACTCTCCTTCTCTTGATCCATTCAGTGGAATTTTTTCTTTGCTACCAATCCATCCAAACAAGGTTAACCTAATACCAACAGTGAACATTGCCTCTCCCAGTTCACACTACGATCCAGCCATGACCCTTCCATCTAACAAATCTCAGTTACCTTCCAAGAATTCCTTAACTCCAACTTGATCACCATCTATTTCCTTGTCCATTCTCAAGAAAACAAACCCCACATCAGAAGGAAGAACATCCTTTCCTAACCTCAAAACAAACTGCAATTTAATCATCCTTGCAGCAGACAAAGGCTCTACCACCATTATGACAACAGAAGGCTGCCACCAACAGTCTGACTCCTCCACGAACACCTGCACATAGCAATTCCACCTCAGAACATAACCTCCAATCTCTATTGAAATGCCTAAACCCATCCCAGAATCTCTTCCCTGAATCCATCTCCTGCCTTACCCCAGTGACCCCCTACACACCAACTTTCTACATGCTTTCCAAAATTCACAAACCTTACAATGCTGTACATTTCATTGTAGCTGGTCATTGTGCTCCCACTGAAATAATTCTGCTCTGGTTGACCAACATGTCCAACCAATTGCCAAAAGCTTACGCTTTCACATCAAAGATACTAAATACTTCCATCACTGACCTTCGACCATCCTTACCACATTATCACCTGGATCCCTAGTTGTCACTGTTGATGCCATCTCCCCGTACACCAATACCCTTCTTGTCTATGGCCTTGCTGCTGGTGAACACTACTTCTATCAAAGTCCTTCTGACTCCAAACACACTGCCTCATTTCTCATACACCATACCAATTATATACACACACACAACTGCTTCTCCTTTGAGGGAATATATACAAAAATATCCACAGCCCAGCCATGGGCATCCACATGGCACTCTCCTATTTTAAGATGTTAATGGGCAATTGGGAGGAAAATTTTGTGCTCTCCCAAAACATCAAAACCCCTGTTTGGTTAAGATTCATTGATGGTATGTTCATGATTTGGACTCAGGGCCAAGACATCCAATTGTCATTCCTGCACACCCTCAGCACTTTCTCTCCCCCCTGCTACACCTGGTCCTTCTCAACCAAATGTGCCTTGTTCCTGGTCACTGACCATCACTTTTCTGATGGCTCCATCCAAACTTCTCTTCGTATTAAATCCACTAATCAACAACAGTACAAGCGTTCTGATACCTTTCATTCCTTGCACACCAAAACTTTTTAGCTCTACAGATTAAAAGATAATCAGCAGATTTAATTCTACATCTACATCTACATGGATACACTGCAAATCATGTTTAAGTGCCTAGCAGAGGGTTCATTGAACCACCTTCACAATTCTCTATTATTCCAGTCTCATAATGCGCGGGAAGAACGAACACCTATATCTTTCTGTACGAGCTCTGATTTCCCTTATTTTATCATGGTGATCATTACTCACTATGTAGGTGAGCATCAACAAAATATTTTTGCATTTGGAGGAGAAAGTTGGTGATTGGAATTTTGTGAGAAGATTACGTCCCAATGGAAAATGCCTTTCTTTTAATGATGTCCAGCCCAAATCCTGTATCTCTCCCATATTGCATGATAATACAAAATGTGCTGCCCTTCTTTGAACTTTTTCAATGTACTCTGTCAGTCCCATCCGGTAAGAATCCCACACTGCGCAGCAGTATTCTAAAAGAGGACAAACAAGCATAGTGTAGGCAGTCTCCTTAGTAGATCTGCTAATAAAACACAGTATTTGGTTAGCCTTCCCTACAACATTTTCTATATATTTTCCTTCCAATTTAAGTTGTTTGTAATTGTAATTCCTAGGTATTTAGTTGAATTTAAGGCCTTTAGATTTGACTGATTTATCATGTAGCTGAAGTGTAATTCCTTTTAGCACTCATGCAGATGACCTCATACTTTTCATTATTTAGGGTCAACTGCCAATTTTAACACCATTCAGATATCTTTTCTAAATCATTTTGCAATTTGTTTTGATCTTCTGATGACTTTATTAGTCAATAAACAACAGCATCATCTGCAAACAACCTAAGAGGGCTGTTCAGATTGTCTCCCAAACCATTTATGTAGATAAGGAACAGCAAAGGGCCTATAACACTACCTTGGGGAATGCCAGAAATCACTTCTGTTTTACTCAATAACTTTATGTCAATTACTATGAACTGTGACCTCTGTGATAGGAAGTCACAAATCCAGTCACATAATTGAGACAATATTGCACATGCACACAATTTCCCTACAAGCTGCTTGTGTGATACAGTGCCAAAAGCCTTCCAGAAGTCCAGAAATACGTAATCAATCTGAAATCCCTTGTCAATAGCACTCAACACTTCATGCTAATAAAGAGCTAGTTGCGTTTCAAAGAATGATGTTTTCTAACCCCATGTTGACTGTGTGTCAATAGACCATTTTCTTCAAGGTAATTCTTAATTTTCGAACACAATATATGTTCCAGAATCCTGCTGCATATCAATGTTAATGATATGGGCCTGTAATTAAGTGGATTACTCCTACTACCTTTCTTGAATATTGATGTGACCTGTCCAACTTTCCAATCTTTGGGTACGTATCTTTTGTCAAGCGAACAGTTGTATATAATTGTTGAGTATGGAGCTAATGCATCAGCATATTCTGAAAGGAACTTAATTGGTATACAGTTTAGACCAGAAGACTTGCTTTCATTAAGTGATTTAAGTTGCTTCACTACTCCAAGAATATTTACTTCTGTGTTACTCATGTTGGCAGCTGTTCTTGATTTGAATTCTGGAACATTTACTTCGTCTTCTTTTGTGGAGGCATTTCAGAAGGCTGTGTTCATTAACTCTGCTTTGGCAGAACTTTTTTTGATAGTATCTCCATAGAAAGTACAGGATCTGTCATTACATGTCCATATGACTGTGAGTGGCACATAAATGGTAGATCTAGGCATCCCGTACAGGGTGGACGATGATCGGGGACGACTCAGAGTGTTGTATCAATCCCCTAACCAACAAGTCTGAGGTTCTGTCTTTCACAGAAACTGAAGCTTAACACGTGGGGCTCACTTCACCTTTTGTGGGGAAACCTATTTTTTCCGGTGTCAGGAGGAGGCAAATGCAAAAGTATTGGCGCCTATTAATCATCTGCGGTTCAAATGTATGATGAATGATGGTACACCTTAAGGACATGGCAGCAAGGGACAGGAAAGGACACAAAGTGCACTCAGTGTGTATGCCTGTGGGCCTCGTTCAACATGTTGAAGAGGCTGTTCCAGCTGTGGCTTCCTGGACTTGTGCCATAGGGTTGAGTACTGTAGGGCCCCCTAAAAAGGTCAGGTATGTGCTACACATCAGATTTTGGTACTCAGGTAGCTGACTTTGTATAGTGTGCGCACAAGGTTTTTTTGATTAGATGACCCTCCAGCCAATCTAGATAACAATATCTGTAGGAAACCCAGAACTATAAGTGTAAGATCAAAAGAAATGCCTCCCATAGGTAAGAGTATTAAAACCCTAATAGTAAACTGTCGAAGCATTTGCAACAAAGTGCCAGAGTTTGAAGCACTCATGAAAAGCAGTGAAGCTCACATAATACTAGGTACAGAAAGTTGATGACCTCCTCAATGCCAACCAGCATGGTTTTTGAAAACATCAATCATGTGAAACCCAACTTGCACTTTTCTCACATGACATACTGAAAGCTTCTAATGCTTTCTTGGATGACAAGAGACAGTGCTGTGTTGGGTTGCATGACTCTTATCTCTGTTCCAGTTGGCTCATACAATGCATGTGCAGCTGATCCTCTTCTTTGGGTCATCATCTATGCCACTCTCACCGTTCAATTCTTCTCTGAAGACTGTTTCACATTAAAGGGAATAATATTAACCAACTCTCTATTCTTGAAATAAACTGTGTACTCATAGAATCTTTTCAGTTCAACAACAATATATTTTCAACTCTCATCCACAAAGTAACAATTATTCTGTACAAGCTCCAGCAAGCCAACAGGTTCCAAGATAAATATCAGAATTGACAAAACACCCATGCAATTACATACATGCTGCCTCATGCAGAGCCAAGACATGAAGTAAGAGTCTCTATGCAATACATGCTTCTTCATGACATCAAAAACCACATAACATTATACAAGCACTCTTTGACTTTTTGAAACAAATTCCAAGGCACTGCTGGTAACCACTTGTCGGGGCAGCTCCTGGCTTCTCGTCCCTCCTGCACACACAGATATGTGTGGCACAGTAAAAAGGCTCTCTCTCCCTCATCATTAAAATATCAGGTGTTTGAGATGGTGGAGAGTCAAGTATTTGTAGAAATTACCTGAAATTTTCAAAGCACTACATATCCCTCCCCTTAGCTCAAACATGTGATATTTTACACATATTCATCATATACATTAATATTTGTTGTTGTTGTTGTGGTCTTCAGTCCTGAGACTGGTCTGATGCAGCTCTCCATTCTACTCTATCCTGTGCAAGCTTCTTCATCTCCCAGTACCTACTGCAACCTACATCCTTCTGAATCTGCTTAGTGTATTCATCTCTTGGTCTCCCTCTACGATTTTTACACTCCACGCTGCCCTCCAACACTAAACTGGTGATCCCTTGATGCCTCATAACATGTCCTACCAACCGATCCCTTCTTCTAGTCAAGTTGTGCCACAAACTTCTCTTCTCCCCAATCCTATTCAATACTTCCTCATTAGTTATGTGATCTACCCATCTAATCTTCAGCATTCTTCTGCAGCACCACATTTCGAAAGCTTCTATTCTCTTCTTGTCCAAACTGTTTATCGTCCATGTTTCACTCCATACATGGCTACACTCCATACAAATACTTTCAGAAACGACTTCCTGACACTTAAATCTATACTCGATCTTAACAAATTTCTCTTCTTCAGAAATGCTTTCCTTGCCATTGCCAGTCTACATTTTATATCCTCTCTACTTCAACCATCATCGGTTACTTTGCTCCCCAAATAGCAAAACTCCTTTACTACTTTAAGTGTCTCATTTCCTAATCTAATTCCCTCAGCATCACCCGACTTAATTCGACTACATTCCATTATCCCCGTTTTGCTTTTGTTGATGTTCATCTTATATCCTCCTTTCAAGACACTATCCATTCCGTTCAACTGCTCTTCCAAGTCCTTTGCTGTCTCTGACAGAATTACAATGTTATTGGTGAACCTCAAAGTTTTTATTTCTTCTCCATGGATTTTAATACCTACTCCAAATTTTTCTTTTGTTTCCTTTACTGCTTGCTCAATATACAGATTGAACAACATCAGGGAGAGGCTGCAACCCTGTCTCACTCCCTTCCCAACCACTGCTTCCCTTTCATGCCCCTCGACTCTTATAACTGCCATCTGGTTTCTGTACAAATTGTAAATAGCCTTTTGCTCCCTGTATTTTACCCCTGCCACCTTCAGAATTTGAAATAGAGTATTCCAGTCAACATTGTCAAAAGCTTTCCCTAAGTCTACAAATGCTAGGAACATAGTTTTGCCTTTCCTTAATATAGCTTCTAAGATAAGTCGTAGGGTCAGTATTGTCTCACGTGTTCCAATATTTCTACGGAATCCAAACTGATCTTCCCCGAGATCGGCTTCTACTAGTTTTTCCATTCGTCTATAAAGAATTCGTGTTAGTATTTTGCAGCTGTGACTTATTAAACTGATGGTTCGGTAATTTTCACATCTGTCAACACCTGCTTTCTTTGGGATTGGAATTATTATATTCTTCTTGAAGTCTGAGGGTATTTCGCCTGTCTCATACATCTTGCTCACCAGATGGTAGAGTTTTGTCATGACTGGCTCTCCCAAGGCTGTCAGTAGTTCTAATGGAATGTTGTCTACTCCTGGAGCTTTGTTGCGACTCAGGTCTTTCAGTGCTCTGTCAAACTCTTCACGCAGTATCATATCCCCCATTTGATCTTCATCTACATCCTCTTCCATTTCCATAATATTGTCCTCAAGTACATCGCCCTTGTATAGACCCTCCATATACTCCTTCCACCTTTCTGCTTTCCCTTCTTTGCTTAGAACTGGGTTTCCATCTGAGCTCTTGATATTCGTACAAGTGGTTCTCTTTTCTCCAAAGGTCTCTTTAATTTTTCTGTAGGCAGTATCTATCTTACCCCTAGTGAGATAAGTCTCTACATCCTTACATTTGTCCTCTAGCCATCCCTGCTTAGCCATTTTCCACTTCCTGTTGATCTCATTTTTGAGACGTTTATATTCCTTTTTGCCTGCTTCGTTTACTGCATTTTTATATTTTCTCCTTTCATCAATTAAATTTAATATTTCTTCTTTTACACAAGGATTTCTACTAGCCCTCGTCTTTTTACCTACTTGATCCTCTGCTGCCTTCACCACTTCATACCTCAAAGCTACCCATTCTTCTTCTACTGTATTTCTTTCCCCCACTCTTGTCAATTGTTCCCTTATGCTCTCCCTGAAACTCTGTACAACCACTGGTTTAGTCAGTTTATCCAGGTCCCATCTCCTTAAATTCCCACCTTTTTGTAGTTTCTTCAGTTTTAATCTACAGTTCATAACCAATAGATTGCGGTCAGAGTCGACGTCTGCCCCTGGAAATGTCTTACAATTTAAAACCTGGTTCCTAAATCACGGCCTTACCATTATATAATCTATCTGAAACCTGTCAGTATCTCCAGGCTTCTTTCATGTATACAATCTTCTTTTATGATTCTTGAACCAAGTGTTAGCTATGATTAGGTTGTGCTCTGTGCAAAATTCTACCAGGCGGCTTCCTCTGTCATTTCTTACCCCCAACCCATATTCACCTACTACGTTTCCTTCTCTCCCTTTTCTTACTGATGAATTCCAGTCACCCATGACTATTAAATTTTCATCTCCCTTCACTATCTGAATAATTTCTTTTATTTCATCATACATTTCTTCAATTTCTTCATCATCTGAGCTAGTTGGCATATAAACTTGTACTACTGTGGTAGGCGTGGGCTTCATATCTATCTTGGTCACAATAATGCGTTCACTATGCTGTTTGTAGTAGCTTACCCGCATTCCTGTTTTCCTATTCATTATTAAACCTACTCCTGCATTACCCCTATTTGATCTTGTGTTTCTAACCCTGTAGTCACCTGACCAGAAGTCTTGTTCCTCCTGCCACCGAACTTCACTAATTCCCACTATATCTAACTTTAACCTATTCATTTCCCTTTTTAAATTTTCTAACCAACCTGTGCGATTGAGGGATCTGACATTCCATGCTCCGATCCGTAGAACGCCAGTTTTCTTTCTCCTGATAACGACATCCTCTCGAGTAGTCCCCACTTGGAGATCCGAATGGGGGACTATTTTACCTCCGGAATATTTTACCCAAGAGGACGCCATCATCATTTAACCATACAGTAAAGCTGCGTGCCCTTGGGAAAAATTACGGCCGTAGTTTCCCCTTGCTTTCAGCCGTTCACAGTACCAGCACAGCAAGGCTGTTTTGGTTAGTGTTACAAGGCCAGATCAGTCAATCATCCAGACTGTTGCCCCTGCAACTACTGAAAAGGCTGCTGCCCCTCTTCAGGAACCACACATTTGTCTGGCCTCTCAACAGATACCCCTCCGTTGTGGTTGCACCTACGGTACGACTATCTGTATCGCTGAGGCACGCAAGCCTCCCCACCAACGGCAAGGTCCATGGTTCATGGGGGGGGACATTAATATTTATCACAACACTAATTTATATTTCAATCAGTATACAATATATCTCTTTTAGTCCTTGTGTACTTAATACCTAGATTTTCCTTTTCTTGTTTTTCTTCATTTTGACAATAACTATCTGAGCATTTCACCTGATGTTGGAGCTAGTATTTTTACATCCAGGAATCATGCGGACAACATTTTTTATTTCCAATCACAAACTCCAGGTGGCATAGACTTTTGATTGGCTCATTGTTTACTATACTTCTCTAAACTATCTTTGCTTTAGTAGTTAACAGTTTTATTTCCTACAGTAGCTTGTAGTCTGGAGGAAACTCTGGAGAAAAAAGTGAATGTGATCTTTCTGACACTCATAACTCCTAATAATGCTGTTGTTCAAACTTACCAGAATGATCTCTATAAAACTGTGTGACTTCTGTCACGATACTGTCCTTTCCTTTAGGCACAGTACCTATATTTTAACTCCTAGATGCTCCTATGGATGCACTAACTCCTTCCGTATTGGTAGGTACACCTCTTTCTTATCCCCATATTCTATTGTACAGTTCAATCCCCTTCTTGGTGCACCTGCCTGCACAGTATACGTCAGCCTCTCTTCGGTCTGCCTATCTGCCCTTTTCTTCATTCAATAAAAGCTGGGTGTGCCCCCACTCCTTTGTGAGTAGGCCCCATGGTTCATTGCCCTAGTATACATCTTTATGTATACTGTTGCTAAATATTACCTGGCAAAATTTAATTCTACTTCACAATTCACTTTTTCCTCTGAGTACCTTATTTGATCCCCTAAAGTCCTCCACTACTTTTCAACTTCTACACTTTCAGCAGACCTCATATTTATATATAATTCAATATAACATACCTTTCTTTATTCTATACTTGTCCCATTATCCTACAAATCATCAGAACAAATGTTCGACTGATATTCCTAGATAATTATCACCATTAGTTCCTCCCTGGCTTATGCTCATTAGTTCTTCCTTACTTTTTACTCTCCTTCATTTCTCACACTTCCTCGTGCAATGTAGAACTGTCTCTGTTCTTATACCTATGTATAAATATATAAGAAGTGACAAAAGAAAAAAAAGGGATGATGCAGAATCATCATATATCAACCATATAATATGTGCATCTATCCAGATGTACATATGTCTTTATTCCTCTCCCCATCTCATGAAGGCCTTCACAGACAGGCAATAACCCCCACCCCCCTTCCCATCTCCAAACATAGTCAACAAACAGATTTCCTGTGGCGTATCCTCACACATCCTCATTCCCCCCATCAACCCTAAGAATCAACTACAAAGGAGCCTCCCCCCCCCCTCCCAATCTGTCACCTAATATCATCCTGCAATGGAAAAATTGAACCATACTCTTTGCCAGGGCTTTGATAAACTCTAATCAAGCCCTGAAATGAGGGACACCATGCCCAGAAATCTTCCCATTCCTCCTAAAGCAGTGTTCCATCATCCACTCAATCTGCACAGCATCCTAGTCCATCCCTATACCACTCCCAATTCAGAGTCCTTGCCACAGGGATATATATTGTGATGGTAGACTAAGGTGCAAATGTGCCCGAAGCACACCACCCAGCACATCATACTTGAACACTGTCACAGGCCTATCCTATCCTATCAGAGGCAGGGCCACCCGTGAAACAAGCATATCATATTCCAGCTGTACTGCAATCATCGCACAGCAATTTATGAGGGCATGACCACCAACCTGCTGTCCAACAGAATGAATGGCTTTCACCAAAATGTAGTCAAGAACAAAGTTGAACCCCCAGTGGCACAACACACCACTGAGCACAACATGAGGAGTTCAGTGGTTGCTTCACAATCTGTGCCATCTGGATCCTTCCAGCCAACACCAGATTTTCTGAACACCGTAATGCGTGTTTTCCTTACAACAAATACTTCACTGCCATAATCCATCAGGCCTCAGCCTCTGCTAACTTACTGTCTTGACACCTCCTACCCAACAGTTTCATCACCCTCTCTACTGACGCTCCTTCCTAGGCCGTGTCTCCATTTCATCTTCATCGTGCTCCATACCTCACCTTGTTCCTGCAGCTGCCACCACTCCCTCCAGTATTTCTATTTTACACACCTCCTGCCTCCCAGCAAGCTTCTAGCTACCCACCACTAACCCCTTCTCGTGCTACCTGCTCCCCCCCCCCCCCCCCCCCGCCCAATCTCTCTCTCTCTCTCTCTCTCTCTCTCTCTCTCTCTCTCTCTCTGTGTGTGTGTGTGTGTGTGTGTGTGTGTGTGTGTGTGTGTGTGTGTGTGTGTGTACTGTAGCTTGTCAATGCATTTCTTCTGAAAGCTAACAAAGTTTTCATTGTCTTTTGTGTGTGCCTGTCAGTGACTCAATGCCTCTGCTACCAAGTTGGTCCTGTGTAAGCAAAGATAAACATAAAAAAAAAAACAAAGAGGCTCCAAATACCTGCAGCCAATTTAATAATGGAACATTAATGGATATAAGTAAACTTGGAAGAAGATTTCACACAACTCATGACCTCCACCTCAACATAGTGGGAGAGAATTTAATTACCTGCAAGATTTTGTAAGTAGTAGGTAAAAAATTAAACCTGGAGCATTATATTTCAGAAGTTGTACCTCTCAAGGACCAAAGTAATGTGTTTTATTCTACAAACAAGAAATGTTGGGTAACATAAGTGCAAGGAGCCAACTACAACACAGATGAGCCTACCACATGGACTTCCTAGGGGGCAGAAAGCACTCAGGGGTCAATGAGACAAAAGACGACTCCAAGCAAGTGCACATATGATTTTTGTGGACAGAATCTCTCCAAACAAAGATGAGATACATGATGTAATTAAAATGGCCTTAGGAAATTTGGATGTTAATTTAAAATCCAGTAGACAAATAAATTGTAGGGACAAGTCTCTTTCTATACACCACCAGAACGTCCAGTCAGTCACAAACAATGTTTTAAGATTGAGGTCTTACTAAATATTGAACTTAATTTTGTCAGTGTTCTATGTCTCTCAGATTGCTGGTTAAAGGCAGATCTGATTGATTCACTTTCAATACCAAGCTACACACTTGCAAATTACTCCTGTGGAAGAAATCACAAAAATAGTAGTACTACTGTTTTAATTGAAACTTAAATACAAAACTATTGACAGTTTTCAGTACTTCATTGAAGAAAAGTTTGAAGCAACAGCTGTACAAATCAGTGGTGCAAATACAACTCACTCATTGCTCTGCTAATGGGAATTTTGAATTATTTTTCAATAAACCTGAAACATTGCTTAGTATGATACATGTAGGCATGAAATCAATAGCAATATGTAGGCAGTTAAACACCTTTCCTTGGAACAAGCATGAGAAAAAACTATCACTCAACCATATAAATACTTTTGATTTAAACCAAACTAACAATTAGAATAAGAATTACAAAAACTACTGTTACTACTGTGGCCCAGATATTTGCAAACACAATTTATACTGCAAAATGCATAAATGTAAATACAAGAGATCATGAAGTGCAAGTGGTAACCCTCTCAGACTATTTACTGCCAAACCAACATGATAAAGGAACCATGACTGTAAGAAATTTCAACACACAGAGTGTAGAAATGTTCAATCACTTATTGTCAAGAGAGAGATGGGAAGATGCATTACACCAACAAAAACTTTGAAAAGCTTCAAACAGTCCTAAGTATGTATTTATGACAAACACTTTCTGTGATCCTTAATCCAGTGGAGTTTGCAAACAGACATCTCACAAATCTATCTTAGAAAAGTAACTTCCTGCACCAAACCTGTCCATGAGTTCCTCAGTGCGAGGTAACAGGTAAGTGTCAGTTACTGTCTGTATGTTGACTATAGGCTTGAAGTCAACACAAATACAAATGCGATCAGAAGGCTTAGGCAGCAAAACAAGAGGACTTGCCCATTCACTAGCTTGAATGGGAGCAATTACACCATTCTCTTGCAGTTCTTTCAATCCCTTATGGTACCATACTATGCCAGCCTTTTCAGGGGCCATCTAGAGAAATCATTTCCAGCCAACCAGAATCCCAAACCCTTCACCTCCTTCAGTTTCATTGATGACATCTTCGTGATCTATATCGGGGATTCCTCCAGAACCTCAACACCTTCTCCCCCATTCACTTCACCTGTTTGTCCTGAATCCAAAAAACCACCTTCCTTGATGTTCACTTCCACTTCAAAGATGGCCACATCAGTTCCTCCATCCATATCAAACCTACCAGTCACTAGCATACTTCCACTATGGCAACTACCACCCACTCCATACCAAGAATTCCCTTCCATACAGCATAGTCACTTGCACTCATTGCATCTATAGTGATGTGCAGTCCCTCTCAAAACATACTAAGGGACTCACTGAGGCCTTCACAGACAGTAATTATCATTCCAATCTTGTATAGGAACAGATCTCCCATGTGGTATTTCTCCAGTCACCCACCAGCTGCCAAAGTTCCACCATATGGCCACACAGGAATACTCCTTTTATGACTCAGTACAATCCAGGACAGGAGCAAATGATTGACATTCTCCGCCAGGGTTTCAACAACCTCTCATCATGCCCTGAAATGAGAATTGTGCTACCCAATACCCTTCCCACAGTGGTATCCTGCCACTCTCCAAGTCTACACAATATCCTCATCGATTCCTGCACAACCCCTGCTCTAAACCCATTGCCTCTTGGCTCATATCCCTATAATAGACCTAGATGCAAAACCTGTCCCATACAGCCTCCCACCACCACGTACTTCAGTCCAGTCACAAGCATCACCTATCCCATCAAAGCCACAGCCACCTGTGAAACAAAATCATGTGATCGACAGGCTAATCTGCAACCACTGTGCTTCATTCTATGTTGGCGTGACAACCAAAAAGCTGTCTGTTTCCATCAGTGGCCACTGACAAACTGTGGCCATGAAAGAACTGGATCACCCATTTGCTGAACATGCTGCCCAACACAACATTCTTTATTTTAATAACAGCCTGTGCTCTCTGGATCCTTCCTATCAACACCAGTTTTTTCTGTATAGTGCAGGTGGGAACTTTCCACCTATACCCTGCTCTCTCTCCTGTTCCCTGCCCCAGCCTCCTCCTTACCCTCACCAACTGGGATGCTTCTCTCATCACACACAGTTGCATGTAGTCTGGCCCCAGCAGCCAGAGGGAGTGGTCATGTGTGTGTGAACTGTGTTTGCATGATGTGTGTGTGTGTGTGTGTGTGTGTGTGTGTGTGTGTGTGTGTGTGTGTGTGTATGTGTGTGCATAAGCCTTTCTATGCATGCATGTAAGGGTGTGTGGGTGACCATTCACATGCATGTGCATTGCTGTGCTTTCTCAGGTGCAAATGACATCCCACAATCTGCAGAGATTTTCTGAATGAATAACAAATTTCAATCCAGTGAGTGGTCTTCTGTAATCCTAACTATTTAAATACATGTTATTCAATTTGTTTTCTGTAGGCATTTCATATACTTATATGAACTCTAATAACAGTTTTCAAAAATAAACTTAGATGGCTTGATTTACTTTTCCTTGTCTGATAACATTATTACTGTGATTCTTCAGTTTCTCCCGGCGTATTTGTTGCTCGAAGAGTCCACGGGTATACTGCCGGCTCATAGTGTCCAACGGGCCACCCGCCCTCAGGAGGTCAGTTCATCAGCGCACCTGATGATGGCGACATGTCTGATCGCCAAAATATTGTGCCCTTTGGACACAATGAACCAGCAGTATACCCGTGGACTGTTCGAGCAACATTATTACTAGTCTGTAACTGTGCCAAGAATATCATTACTGCTTTATTAACTGTATTCATTGTTTACAGGGCTTCCTTGTGGCACTTCTTTATTGTTTCTTGAATTCAGAGGTCAGGACAGAGCTAAATAAGACACCTTTTCAGTGGCCCCAAAGAAGAAGAAGGAACACCGATGCTAGCGATGGTATGATATGTAGAATGTAGTGTTGTAGCTGCTGATTTTTTTGTGAAGCACTAGAGTCCATCCAGATGGTTGTATACTACTTATATTTTATTTCATGAGTATGTCAGTGACAACAGTATAGAAGCTCACAGAAGACAATGAGATTTGCACAGTGTACATGCCTCAAATGTTGTGTTACTTCATAGCTTTGTACATGGCTTTCTAACAAAAGTTTTGAAACTGCTACATCAATGAAGCAATTGACAATAATCCCACTGCATTTTTCTCTGTATTTGTTTTTATCATCTTCAGCACAGTTGTTGTTCTATTGGATAGCTTTGCACAAAGTGACAAGTTTTAGAGTATAATTTTTGTCTTCAGGCAATATTAACTGTTACAGTACAATAAAATCACAATAAAAGGAAAATTTAATTTAGCACTCTGTAAAATTACAAAGAGATGGAATAATTAGACAGTACTTACCTTTATGAGATGAAATTCCCAGTACTTGTTGAAATAAATTCTTCAGTGTAAAAGAAACTACACCCATCTTCCAAGCCTTACATGTTCTTTTCTCAGGGAGGAAAGAGGAATAGAGTACATCTCACCTTGCAGTATACGTAACCTTCCAAACTACTCTGTTTCACCTCTCTTATTCTGTTAGACATACAATACACTGAAGCAAGAAAACTGAAGTGTATGGAGAAGGATTTTAGTGAGATTAATAATGACTGTGGAAACCCATATATTTATAGAAATTAATTTTCAGTTAAAACTTGTACATAAATTCTTTTACTTTTAATATATAAAATACTAATTTCATTTAAAATTATAAACCACAGTCTTTAAGGTATTAGTAGTGTAGAATAAATAAGTTTAGCTTTAGCCAAATAAAAGGAAGTATTTTTAATTCAATGCAGAGCGTCTGTGATGGAAAGGGTCTTAGGAGAGGAGTGAGTGTGCATTCATTTTGATTTTGATACTATTTTTTTTCTTTTTATAGATGAAATTAACAATTTCTACAGCCATATTGTACTGTCAATGTACTCCAGGCATCAGTGGTAAAGAGATATGGGAAATGGTAACATCTAATAGAGTGAACCGGTATAGGACATGGAAAAGAGGCTATGTCAGTCAGACATAGATGAGCATCAGGTAATGCAGTTGTAGACAGGCCACAATAAAATTTCAGCAAGAGAAAGAAAGTTTTGTTGTTAGGCAGTTACGCTAGAGATGTTGATCAACTGTTGGATGAACCTGGAGCTTGAATAACTGCTAATATTAGTTCCTGAGTAAGCGATATTAGAAAGGAAAGGGGGAAGGCAAGTACTGTCATGACTTGAAAAATATCAAAGGTTACCAATGCCACAACAGTGTACTTTTAATTGTATGGAGGGCAGATAGAAACCATCTTCTAAGAGATATTGAGACTGAGACAAATATTCACTTTGAGAAACTAACTGGACACCATAATCCTAGTATACTGTAATCATGCAAACAGCTTATAGTCAAATATTTACAGTGATTGTGATGTCCCTCACCCCCAGTTGAAATTGAATAAGTGTAAAATGTGAAAGACCAGCTACTCTAATTACATCATAATATCTAAAAACTGTGACTTAGAATAATGAACTATTTATTTGAATTGATTTGTTAGTGTCATCATGTGCAGTTGAAATAATCTGCTCTCAGAAAATCATGTGACCGCTGTTATAGTATTAACTGGTATTATAGGATTTAGGTAAATTCGTATTTTAGCAGTAGAACTGTACTTCTCTACAGTAGGTATGGAGAAAGAAGGAGATGCTTTATTCAGTAAAATATCACACATTTAAGTACAATGGCATTAATAAACTCTGCTCAGACACCATCCAGAGACACATAAAACAAAAGTAGAATTTCATAACAAATAATTTATGCCAGTAACTCCATGCAGAGCAACTGCAGAAAATTTTTGCCTATTCATAACTAACTGCAAGGCTATATATAACAATGCAAAACAGATAATGGTTGCTGATGATTTAAATATACATTTTCAAAAAGCTCATATACTGGTAGTAAGAATTTATTCCAGTTACTACCATTAGAATCTGATTTATTTTGCACCATAATCTTTTCAATAAGTTTAGTTAATTGCTGTCAGTGACGTGGCTTGCTTGTCTCAGCAGTACAGACAGCCATACTGTGTGTGCAACCACAACAAAGAGATATCTGTTGAGAGGCAAGACAAACACATGGTTCTGGAAATGGGCAGTAGCCTTTTCAGTAGTTGAAGGGGCAACAGTCTGTATGTTTGACTGATCTGGCACTGTAACATCAACCAAAATGGCCTTGTTGTGCTGTTAATGCAAATATCTGAAAGCAAGTGGAAACTGCGGCCTTAATGTTTTCCCAGGGCAAGCAGCCCTACTGTATGGTTAAATGATGATGGTGTCCTCTTGGGTAAAATATTCTGGAGATAAAACAGTCCCCCTTTTGGATCTCCAGGTGTGGCTACTCAGGAGAATCTCGTCATCAGGAGAAACAAAATTTGTGTTATATGGATTGGATGTGGAATGTTACAGCCCTAATTGGACAGCTAGGTTAGAGAATTTTAAAAGGGAACTTGATAGGTTGAAGATATATATAGTGCAAATTAGTGAAGTTTGGTGGCAAGGAGAACAGGACTTCTGGTCATGTGAATACAGAGTTATAAATAGAAAATTGACTCAGGATAATGCAGGAGTGGATTTAATAATGAATAAGGAAATATGGATGCAGGTAAGATAGTATGAACAGGATAGTGAACACATTACCATAGCCAAGATTTACACAACCCACCACAGTAAAACAAGTTTATGCCAACTATCCCTGCAGATTATGAAGAGATTTAAAAAATGTATGATGTGATAAAATAAATTATTGGAATAGTTAAGGGATACAAAAATTTAATTGTGTTGTGGACTGTAATTTGTTGGTAGGAAAAGTAAAAGAAGGAAAAATAGTAGATGAATATGGACTGGGGGAAAGAAATGAAACAGAAAGCTGCTGTAGAATTTTGTACAGAGCATAATTTAATCATTGTAAACCCTTGGTTTGAGAATCGTGAAAGATGACTGTATATGTCGAAGAGAGCTGGAAGGTTTCATATTGACTTTATACTATTGTAAGTCAGAGATTTTGGAACCAGATTTTAAACTCTAAGGCATTTCTAGGGGCAAATGTGGACTCTGACCACAATGTATTGCTTATCAACTGTAGATTAAAGCTGAAGAAGGAGATGGGACTTAGACAAGTTGAAAGAACCAGATGTTTCAGAGGCTGAATTGGGAAAAGGAATACAGTAGAACTCAAATGAAGCAGGTGAAAGGGAATAAAAAGTCTTGAAAATGAGACTGACAGGAAGTGCAAAATGACTGATCAGGAATATCTGGAGGACAAACGTAAGTATTGAGGAACATATTTCACTAGAAGGAAGACAGACACTGCCTGAAGGAAAATTCAAGAGGATTTTTGAGAAAATAAAAGCAGCAGTTTGAAAATCCAGATCTCAGATGGAAAACTAGTCCTAAGCAAAGAAAGAAAGCTGAAAGGTGGAAGCAGATGCAGGGCCTATACAAGGGAGATGAAACTGAAGGCAATAAAAATAACTGATGACAGCCAAAGTAGAGGATATAAATAGTAGACTGACAAAGGTAAGAAATGTGTTTCTGAAGAAGAGAAATTTGTTAAAACTGAGTATAGATTTAATTGTTAGGAAGTCTTTTCTGAAGGTATTTGTCTGGAATGTAGTCTTGTATGGAAGTGAAACAGGGACAGTAGCACAGTTCAAATACGAACAGAATAGATGCTTTTGAAATGTGGTGCTACAGAAGAATACTGAAGATTAGATGGGTAAGTTACATAGCTGATGAGGAGGTACTGAATAGAATTGTGGAGACAAGGAATTTGTGGCACAACCTGAGTAAAAACAGGGATTGATTGATAGGACACAACCTGAGACATCAAGAGATCTCCATTTTAGTATTGGAGGGAAATATTGGGGTAAAAATCATAGAGGGGAGCAAGAGATGGATCAAAAAGCAGATGCAGAAGGATATAGGTTGCAGTAATTATTTGGATGTGAAGAGGTTTTCACAGATAAAGTAGCAGACCAGTCTTCGGACTGAAGAGAACAGTAACAACAGCAGCAGCAGCTAATTGCTGATTAATTGACAGGTATAATTAGCATTCATGTTACAAAATCAATAGTCAAGTCTCAGATTGTGTCATGCAGTTCCTCATGTTAAGTATTAATACTGATTAAGATGCAATATCTACTAAATCTGACATAAAGAAATCTATGAATTATCCAGTAGTTGAGTATCTTAGGAAACTGCTCGAGGTCATAAGCTCAGAAGTTGTATACTTTAATTAAAAATATAATGCAGTTATTAATGAAGTCTTCATCTTATGCAATATTTATGTTCCCCAAAATAAAATCAGTTCTAACCAACATTTACATGAAAACCTCTAAGGATAAAGGTATCTTGTAAATCAAAAGGATAAATGATTCATCAAAGGTCTGTAGCACTCTTAAAGTGGTGTAATGTTTGCTGATAGTATTATTACACTGATAAAGCAGCCAGACACATCCACAGCAGACACAGCTAGGAGAATAGTAGAATAGGCTTGTAACTGGTTCACAACATACAGTGTAGCTCTTAATCTTACAAAAACTCATATAATTCAATTCCCAAGAAATGAAAATGACCTGCAGTTACTAACAATAGAGACCAGTTGTCCCATACTAACTGAAATCAGACTAACTGTCTGAAATCATAGACTTCCATGTGTGTAAAAAAGTAAAGGTGGCTTTGTCATGTGAATAAGTTAACTAAAACACTCAGTTCTGCAAACTTTTTTACTTGGAAGACTCTCTCACTGTGTCAACTGGTTGACAGGATTGTTAGTATACTTTTCATATTTTCACTTAGTACTATATGATTGCTTGCAGTAACAGTATTATATAAAGTTAATAACTGAACAAACTGCAGAACCATCTTCTAACTTCATGGCAATCTTATTCTCACTTGCCAACACGTTACTCCCTGATGATACTTGTATAAGGTGGCTCTAGTGTCAGCTGTGAACCACTCATACTAGTTGTCAGGATATGTAGGTACTGGGTCCATGAAGAGCAGAAATACACAAACACTGCGTAAATAACTTCCACGTGATTATTCACAAAAAAACAGTTTATAGTAACATGCACACCTACACCAACTCATCATGACTTGGTCTGTCACCTTAGCACCAGATGATTACAGACTTATCAAGGTTCCACTTTGTAGTGAGAAAATAATTATTCCACATTTAAGCTGTGCTAGATAAAACAGCTATACTGTGTGTAGGTGGCCAGTGACTCACGCCGTGTAAGCGCTCTGCGGTAGGCATCACATGTACTGACGAAAGTAGTTCATCAGCATTCCAAAATAAGTGGCAGCTTGTACACATGTACACAGGTGTCCACTTCTGTGCAAGCTTCTACCCTTTACACTTCACAATAAGAGTGAATTGAGGATGAGCTGATCCAGTCACAACTGCTGTACTTGTACAAGAGGCAAAATTAATTTCCACAATAATATGAATGAGTGCAGAAAGCAAAGTTCTTAAATACACATGATTTCTGCAATTATAAAAATATTTTTGCAGTTTTTATCAAAATTTTCTACATTTTTAGCTACTCCGATTCCGATGCAGTACATTTAGAAAAAATGGAAAGTAAGCTCATTCAACTCATAGAATCGGGTGTACTGCCGGTGGTCTGCGTCTTCCCAACACAATATTTTACGTCATAACTCAGCGTCTTCATCAGGTGTTCCCTGAGGTGTTCAGTCTCAGGGAACACCTGATGAAGATGCTGAGTTATGACATTGAAATATCATGTCGGGAAGACGCTGACCACCGGCAGTACATCCGATTCTACGAGATGACAACAAATCGCCCAGAAAGTCTTAGAAATTATTAGCTCATTCAACATTAAATTTGATTTCTTGGTTAAAAATCCAGCGCTCATCATTTTGCTGGGAGATGAAATGGTCCAAACATATTGCTTCTCCAGTGGAAACATCATTTCATACAATTCCCTCTTTCATTTCACATTTTGTTTGGTCATTAAAATTAAAGTACACCATAATGTTTTTACACACAAGTATCTTTTTACACAACACTTTTATGACAGAAGACATACTAAGTGTGCAATACAAGGTCTTACAGAGACAATTCTGAACTACAGACTTCCTAAGACCAGACTGACTGATTTGGTGAACATTCAGTTGTATATAACAGATAATGATTTTCCAGAATGTTCTAGGAGCTGTTTGTTCAAATTGAAGGTAACAATGATATCTGTTTTTCAAAAACAATGGGAACCTAAGAATTTTTTTTTATCTTCTTGTATGTACACAAAAATCTGAGATTCAAAATAACCACATGTAAAGGTATGCATATACTTTGTTTTCACATCCGTAAAAATTGTTTTCAAAGAAATTAAGTGTGTCCCTGAAAAATAATGATGTTCTTCATTTAGCAGTAATAAATTTCTGTTTAATATTATGTAAATTAGATGTGGAAAAATTGTCAAGTCTACATGACATTTGTTATAAATTTATGGAAAAAATAAAACCAACTAATATTTCTCTTTGATAGGCTTGTCCAAAATGAGATCTACAAGATTAATCTTATAGTACAATACTTTCACATAGTATGATACACATAATACTTTAATAACTTACCAGAAAAATTTTGGAAGGTATAATATTTTGTTAATACTGCAATGTAAAATTTGCTTAGGTAAATATCATGAATCCTTTACTCTACAAACAAAAACAGATCATACATTAACAAAAAGGGGGTGGATTCACCATTTCAGTAAACTCAGGGTGGTATCACAAATTTTGGTTGATTTAGAAACCCCATTATCTTTGTTTGCTGTACAGGATGATTCACGATGATATGCAAATATTTAATAACTAAAACTAAAGAAAAATTTCATATAAACATTGGTCTGCAAATGTTTAGTTATGTAGTTACAGATAATAAAAGATTTTACCTCAAATTTAGCAACTTCGCTAATATGAAGCCATCGCAAAACTGTACGAGATTAAAGTAAAGAATGATTTCCATTTATATTGTTGTTATTGGTCTGGTTAATCTAATAAAACATTACGTGGTTGCATTATGAATGCAGTAGATGAAATTAGGAACAACTGTGTCAAACTGAAATGAGTAACAAAATCTGTTCATACACGTGCAGCTAAATGCATTGAACTCAGTGGAGGCATTTTTGAACATTTATTGTGAATATATTGTGAAATTTTATATACACTGTACAATTTCCTCAACACTGAACTTTGTTATTTCCAGTTTAACATGAGTTCACGCGTGCTATGGTATTGATAAAAGCAGATTATCTGACATATTCATACTCCATTAACGTTATTACCATCATTTTTCCAAAATTAAATTCTCTGCAATTTCTGTTAAAAACTTTGTGCAATTGCCTGGAATTTAAAAAACAAATTGAGCCAAGTAGTTAAGAAATTAAAAATTTTACGAAATTATGTCCTTGCTTCTCTAGATGTTCTGCAAAACTACAGCAGATACACACCTGGGACATGTTTTATTGGATTCACCAGGTCAATATTAACATAATATATTGAAATTGTGCTTTACTTTAACCCCATACAGTTTTGTGATGGCTTCATATTAGCGAAGTTGCTAAATTTCAGGCAAAATCTTTTATTACCTGTACCTCCTTACCTAAACATTTGTGGACCTATGTTTATATGAACTTTTTTCTTTAGTTTTACTTGTAGAATAACTTATTAAATTATTTGCGTATATTCATGAATCACCCTGTAAATGATAAACGCAAAGGTGTGTTTCATTTTAGTTGTAAAAAAACTCTTGCATTAATCATTTTTATGAATTGTTCTCTTGAATTAAATTTATTATATTTAAGCCAAGTTTCTAATTCGTGCAGCAGCAAGAAAGATTGCAACAGGACATGTTTTCATGGTTAGTTGTTGTCCATTTGTGCTTCTACCATTAACGTATTAAATTTCTGCACACTATAATGAGGTTACATGAGGTAACTTTCAGTATGTAATACCTAATTAGAGTTACTGTTGTCTCAGACAATGGAAAAAAGATGGAAAAACAGCTAGTTATAACTTTTTTCCTGTCAACTTTGCTTCTATAGTTTTATAAGATGTACATGAATAGCTCCCTTGCTGCACAGAAATCACTCAAAATATTTTTTGTACGTCTACCTACTTTGTTGTTGTTGTTGTTGTGATCTTCAGTCCTGACACTGGTTTGATGCAGCTCTCCATGCTACTCTATCCTGCGCAAGCTTCTTCATCTCCCAGTACCTACTGCAACCTACATCCTTCTGAATCTGCTTGGTGTATTCATCTCTTGGTCTCCCTCTACGCTTTTTGCCCTCCACGCTGCCCTCCAATACTAAACTGGTGATCCCTTGATGCCTCAGAACATGTCCTACCAACCGATCCCTTCTTCTAGTCAAGTTGTGCCACAAACTTCTCTTCTCCCCAATCCTATTCAACACCTCCTCATTAGTTATGTGATCTACCCATCTAATCTTCAGCATTCTTCTGTAGCACCACATTTCAAAAGCTTCTATTCTCTTCTTGTCCAAACTATTTATCATCCATGTTTCACTTCCATACATGGCTACACTCCATACAAATACTTTCAGAAACGACTTCCTGACACTTAAATCTATACTCGATGTTAACAAATTTCTCTTCTTCAGAAACGCTTTCCTTCCCATTGCCAGTATACATTTTATATCCTCTCTACTTCGACCATCATCAGTTATTTTGCTCTCCAAATATCAAAACTCCTTTACTACTTCAAGTGTCTCATTTCCTAATCTAATTCCCTCAACATCACCCAACTTAATTCGACTACATTCCATTATCCTTGTTTTGCTTTTGTTGCTGTTCATCTTATATCCTCCTTTCAAGACACTATCCATTCTGTTCAACTGCTCTTCCAAGTCCTTTGCTGTCACTGGCAGAATTCCAATGTCATTGGTGAACCTCGAAGTTTTTATTTCTTCTCCATGGATTTTAATACCTACTCTGAATTTTTCTTTTGTTTCCTTCACTGCTTGCTCAATATACAGATTGAATAACATCGGGGAGAGACTACAACCCTGTCTCACTCCCTTCCCAACCACTGTGTCCCATTCATGCCCCTCAACTCTTATAACTGACATTTGGTTTCTATACAAATTGTAAATAGCCTTTCGCTCCCTGCTCAATATACAGATTGAATAACATCGGGGAGAGACTACAACCCTGTCTCACTCCCTTCCCACCCACTGTGTCCCTTTCATGCCCTTCAACTCTTATAACTGACATTTGGTTTCTATACAAATTGTAAATAGCCTTTCACTCCCTGTATTTTACCCCTGCCACCTTCCGACTTTGAAAGAGAGTATCCCAGTCAACATTGTCAAAAGCTTTCTCTAAGTCTACAAATGCTAGAAACATAGGTTTGCCTTTCCTTAATCTAGCTTCTACGATAAGCCGTAGGTCAGTATTGTCTCACATATTCCAATATTTCTACGGAATCCAAACTGATCTTCCCCAAGGTCGGCTTCTACTAGTTTTTCCATTCGTCTGTAAAGAATTCATGTTAGTATTTTGCAGCTGTGACTTATTAAACTGAGAGTTCAGTAATTTTCACATCTGTCAACACCTGCTTTCTTTGGGATTGGAATTATTATATTCTTCTTGAAGTCTGAGGGTATTTCGCCTGTCTCATACATCTTGCTCGCCAGATGGTAGAGTTTTGTCACGACTGGCTCTCCCAAGGCTGTCAGTAGTTCTAATGGAATGTTGTCTACTCCCGGGGTCTTGTTTCAACTCAGGTCTTTCAGTGCTCTGTCAAACTCTTCACGCAGTATCATATCTCCCACTTCATCTTCATCTACATCCTCTTCCATTTCCATAATATTGTCCTCAAGTACATCGCCCTTGTATAGACCCTCTATATACTGCTTCCACCTTTCTGCTTTCCCTTCTTTGCGTAGAACTGGGTTTCCACCTGAGCTCTTGATATTCATACAAGTGGGTCTCTTTTCTCCAAAGGTCTCTTTAACTTTCCTGTAGGCAGTATCTATCTTACCCCTAGTAAGATAAGCGTCTACATCCTTACATTTATCCTCTAGCCATCCCTGCTTAGCCATTTTTGATATGTTTGTATTCCTTTTTGCCTGCTTCATTTACTGTATTTTTATATTTTATCCTTTCATCAATTAAATTTTAATATTTCTTCTGTTACACAAGGATTTCTACTAGTCCTCATCTTTTTACCTACTTGATCCTCTGCTGCCTTCACCACTTCATCCCTCAAAGCTACCCATTCTTCTTCTACTGTATTTCTTTCTCCCATTCTTGTCAATTGTTCCCTTGTGCTCTCCCTAAGACCCTGTACAACCTTTGATTTAGTCAGTTTATCCAGGTCCCATCTCCTTAAATTTCCACCTTTTTGCAGTTTCTTCAGTTTTAATCTACAGTTCATAACCAATAGATTCAGGTCAGAGTCGACATCTGCCCCTGGAAATGTCAGTTGGTAAACCACGTGGGTGCTTTCACACGTGGCTCTGCCTTTGATCGTGTACACCTTCCGGGTTACAGGACTGGAATAGGTGGTGGTGGGAGGGTGCATGGGACAGGTTTTACACCGGGGGCGGTTACAGGGGTAGGAGCCAGAGGGTAGGGAAGGTGGTTTGGGGATTTCACAGGGATGAACTAAGAGGTTACGAAGGTTAGGTGGACGGCGGAAAGACACTCTAGGTGGAGTGGGGAGGATTTCATGAAGGATGGATCTCATTTCAGGGCAGGATTTGAGGAGTCGTATCCCTGCTGGAGAGCCACATTCAGAATCTGATCCAGTCCCGGAAAGTATCCTGTCACAAGTGGGGCACTTTTGGGGTTCTTCTGTGGAAGGTTCCGGGTTTGAGGAGATGAGGAAGTGGCTCTGGTTATTTGCTTCTGTACCAGGTCGGGAGGGTAGTTACGGGATGCAAAAGCTGTTTTCAGGTTGTTGGTGTTCATGAAATCCTCCCCACTCCACCTAGAGTGTCTTTCCGCCGTCCACCTAACCTTCGTAACCTCTTAGTTCATCCCTATGAAATCCCCAAACCACCTTCCCTACCCTCTGGCTCCTACCCCTGTAACCGCCCCCGGTGTAAAACCTGTCCCATGCACCCTCCCACCACCACCTATTCCAGTCCTGTAACCCGGAAGGTGTACACGATCAAAGGCAGAGCCACGTGTGAAAGCACCCACGTGATTTACCAACTGACCTGCCTACACTGTGAAGCGTTCTATGTGGGAATGACCAGCAACAAACTGTCCATTCACATGAATGGACACAGGCAGACAGTGTTTGTTGGTAATGAGGATCACCCTGTGGCTAAACATGCCTTGGTGCACGGCCAGCACATCTTGGCACAGTATTACACCGTCCGGGTTATCTGGATACTTCCCACTAACACCAACCTGTCAGAACTCCGGAGATGGGAACTTGCCCTTCAGCATATCCTCTCTTCTCGCTATCCGCCAGGCCTCAATCTCCGCTAATTTCAATCTGCCGCCGCTCATACCTCACCTGTCTTTCAACATCATCTTTGCCTCTGTATTTCTGTCCCGACTGACATCTCTGCCCAAACTCTTTGCCTTTACAAATGTCTGCTTGTG
Source organism: Schistocerca cancellata (assembly GCF_023864275.1). Taxonomy (NCBI): domain Eukaryota; kingdom Metazoa; phylum Arthropoda; class Insecta; order Orthoptera; family Acrididae; genus Schistocerca; species Schistocerca cancellata. Next base: position 1,097,914,567 of record NC_064626.1, on the reverse strand, counting down.
TCTGTGTATGTGTGGATGGATATGTGTGTGTGTGCGAGTGTAAACCTATCCTTTTTTCCCCCTAAGGTAAGTCTTTCCACTCCCGGGATTGGAATGACTCCTTACCCTCTCCCTTAAAACCCAATCCTTTTGTCTTTCCTTCTCCTTCCCTCTTTCCTGACGAGGCAACCGTTGGTTGCGAAAGCTAGAGTTTTGTGTGTATGTTTGTGTTTATTTGTGTGTCTATCGACCTGCCAGCGCTTTTGTTGGGTAAGTCTCATCATCTTTCTTTTTAAATACAATCTTCTTTTATGATTCTTGAACCAAGTGTTAGCTATGATTAGTTTGTGCTCTGTGCAAAATTCTACCAGGCGGCTTCCTCTTTCATTTCTTACCCCCAATCCATATTCACCTACTATGTTTCCTTCTCTCCCTTTTCCTACTGACGAATTTCAGTCACCCATGACTATTAAATTTTCATCTCCCTTCACTATCTGAATAATTTCTTTTATTTCATCATACATTTCTTCAATTTCTTCGTCATCTGCAGAGCTAGTTGGCATATAAACTTGTACTACAGTGGTAGGTGTGGACTTTGTGTCTGTCTTGGCTACAATAATGCATACACTATGCTGTTCATAGTAGCTTATCCATGTTCCTATTTTTTATTCATTATTAAACCTACTCCTGGATTACCCTTATTTGATTTTGTATTCACCTGACTAGAAGTGTTGTTCCTTCTCCTACCAAACTTCACTAATTGCCACCATACCTAAATTTAACCTATCCATTTCCCTTTTTAAATTTTCTAACCCACCTGCCTGGTTAATGGATTTGACATTCCGTGCTCCGATCCGTAGAACGCCAGTTTTCTTTCTCCTGATAACGACATCCTCTTGAGTACTCCCCACCCGGGGATCCAAATGGGGGACTATTTTACCTCCGGAATATTTTACCCAAGAGGACGCCATCATCATTTAAACATACAGTAAAGCTGCATGCCCTCGGGAAAAATTACGGCCATAGTTTCCCCTTGCTTTCAGCCGTTCACAGTACCAGCACAGCAAGGCTGTTTTGGTTAGTGTTACAAGGCCAGATCAGTCAATCATCCAGACTGTTGCCCCTGCAACTACTGAAAAAGCTGCTGCCCCTCTTCAGGAACCACACGTTTGTCTGGCCTCTCAACAGATACCCCTCTGTTCTGGTTGCACCTACGGTACGGCTATCTGTATTGCTGAGGCACGCAAGCCTCCCTACCAATGGCAAGGTCCATGGTTCATGGTCCATGGTTTATTGAAATACAAGAATACCTTGATATTGTTTTGTTTTTGTTCAGGATTTGACATGAACTCTCACTACTGTTCGTCTATTACTGTAGCACTTCTATTAACCACAATAATGTTGCCAATTACTGTGGCTTACTTGAAAATGATACGACCCCATCAGTCCCAAAATGTTTCAAGACTGTATTAATAAAAAATAGAGAAACTTTTTGGTTTTAACAGTTCAGCTGTTCTACATAATATTCCTCCACTTATGCACAATGCACAGCATGTTCATGCAACAATGTGAAACTGTCAGAAAAATCCTCCTTTTAAGATGTTGTTCTACTCACACATCACATTGGCTTGAATGCTGGTTATGTCATCAAAGTTCTGACCCCTCATGTGAATTGTTATATTTGGGAATAATAAGAAGTCATTTACCACCAAATCAGGTGAATATGAAGGGCAGTTGAGAGCTGTCACTCATTATGTGCCAGAATCTGCACTACATTTGCAGCCAGGTGAATGGGAGCAATGCCATGCAGCAAGAAGAAATCCCTTCCCTTTCATTGTTGCAGACAAACCATCTGAATCATCTTCTGCAACCAGTCCATGGCACCCAAGTCATAGTGCAACTTTACAGAGGTGCCAGTAGGAAAAAATTCCCTTTGGATAATGCTATAACATCAACAAGGTGACAAACTATGTCTTCACTCTTGATTTTGTCATTTGCACCTTCTTTGGTCTTGACAAATCATCAAAGAGCCATTCTGCCCTTTGTCTTTTTGTGGTAGGTTTGTTTTGATAACAACAAGTCTTGTCATCTATGATGATTTTTTCCAGAAAAGAAATGTCTGCATTTTTTATTCTAGTCACGTCACAGCATCACTGTTTTTGTTTGCAAGTTAAAGTGTGTTGGACAAACTTCAAACACACTTTTCTCTTCTTCAAAACATTATGGAGAATGTCTTAAACACTTGTTTTACAGATGTTCAGTTCTTCAACAACAGTTCAGCATGAGTCATGGTGGTCATTTTTTAAAAGAGCAAGGATTTTCTCAACATTTTTGTTGTTTGAACTTCAGGGTGTATTGCATTCTTGTTGTTTACAGCTGTCAGTTCAAGCTGCCAGTGTAGCTACTATGCTGATGTCACTTACATGTCAGGCATAAAATTAGTCATGGAACTTTTTGAATGGACAGTGAAGTCCGACAACTTCAATGAATTTTTAACAAAGTTTGCAGTAAATTTGCACATTTCTCAGTAAGAGTAACTAACCAAAAGAATGCAGAAAATTGTCTTAGTAATTCAATCAATATAGTCCGTGGACGTAATTCTGATTGGGGTAAAATCATATATGGCTTCCCGAAAGCTCAGTCTTACCCCTGACATTGTTCCTCATATACATAAATCATATTCCGTCTAGTATGCAACAATTAGAATTAGTTTCTTTTGCAGATCACACCAGTGCTTTAAACAATCCAAGCATATGAACATGAACAGAAGAAATGGTACACAGTCTTCTTAAAACTATCAGTGACTCATTTTCTGTTAATGCTGTCACCCTCCATTTTAAAAAGACACAGCATATCCAGTTCTGCACATCTAGGGGTACTACACTAATGATAAGTGTAACACATGGTGAGGAAGTATTATATGGGGTTGATACTTAAATATTCTTGATGAGAATTTAAGCTGAAAAAAACACATTTTGGAACATTATAATTATCAGATTTGAGCTCAGTCTAGTAAACAAATTTCCTGTGCTTAATCGAAAATTGTAACATAATATTTCTTGATAGAGAGCTGAAAATTAGTTGAGACATGTAACTCAGAAGACTGTAGACTGATTTAATACTAGTTAGTTAGTTCCAAGTTCATGGATCATTATGCATGATAAATAGTAATGATGTGAAAGAGTCATTTTACATTTACATTGCAGATTGTAAATATGGCTATATGCTGAAACTTATAATTATGTTTTTTCTTCTTTCTTTAAAAAAGAAAATATGCAGAGGTTACTACCTTTTACACATTACAATAATAGAAATTTTTCTACTGAATAGAAGGAGTTATCAGTGAGAAATGTTTTTCAGTTTGTTTTCAAATTTTACTTTGCTGTCTGTCAGACATTTTATATCATTGAGTAAATGATCAAAAATTTTATTTGCAGCACTGTACACCCCTTTCATGCAAAATACAACATTAATGTGGAGTAATGAACGTCATTTTTCCTTCTGGTATTGTAATTATGTGCATCATTACTCCTTTTCAACTGTAATAGATTATTTACAACAAACTTACTGAGGGCATTAAATTACTGTGAACCAGTAGTCAGAATGCCCAACTCCTTAAACAGATGACTACAAGATGATTGTGGGTGAGCACAACATACATTGAAGTGCCAAAGAAACTGGTATAGGCATGTGTATTCAAATACAGAGGTATGTATACAGGCAGAATAAGGCACTGCAGTCAGCAACGCCTAGGTAAGACATCAAGTGTCTGGCGCAGTTGTTAGATCAGTTACTGCTGCTACAGTGGCAGGTTATCAAGATTTAAATGAGTTTCATTGTGGTGTTATAGTCAGTGTATGAGTGATGTGACACATCATCTCCGAGGTACTGATGAATGGAGATTTTCCCCTGTGACCATTTCATGAGTGTACCATGAATATCAGGAGTCTGGGTTACATCAAATCTCTGACATAGCTGCGGTCGAAAAAAGATCGTGCAAGAATGGAACCAACGACGACTGAAGAGATTCAATCAGTGTGACAGAATTGCAAACTTTCCACAAATTGCTACAGATTTCAATGCTTGGCCAAAAACAAGTGTGTGAACCTTTCAGTGAAACATCATCGATACGGGCTTTCGGAGCTGAAGGGCCACGCATGTACCCTTGAAGACTGCATGACACAGAGATTTACGTTTCGCCTTGGCCTGTCAGCACCAACATTGAACTGTTGATGATTGGAAGCATATTGCCTGGTTGGACGAGTCTCATTTCAATTACAGCTGTGGAGACAATCTCATGAATCCATCGACCCTCTTCTGAGCTTAAACACTTCCACTGGCCACCAAACTCCCTGGACATGAACATTATTGAGCATATCTGGGATACCTTGCAACACGCTGTTCAGAAGAGATCTCCACCCCCTCGTACTCTTACAGATTTATGGACAGCCCTGCAGGATTCGTGGTGTCAATTCCCTCCAGCACTACTTCAGTCATTAGTCGAGTCCATGCCACATAATGTTGCGGCACTTCTGCATGCTCGTGGGGGCTCAACCCTACATATTTAGGGACAAGAAAATTTCGCAAAAACAATAACGTGAAAAATAATGTGAAAATGGCAATTTTTAATGAAATGTCACAAAATTGGCAGTTTTTAAGAAATATGGAGAAATTTGTCATTTTCGCTTGTAAAAAAAATGTTATAAATATGAGGTCATCAATCTGCCGATTTTCATAACTGCTAGTTATTTAATATCGCAATTGCATTTTGACATCTTATTTCCTCAAGGCTTAGGTTGGTGTACAGTCTTAATATACATGATCATTTCCTGCGTAGCTATGATCTGATGTCAGAAGTAATATCAAAAGTGCGACAAAAATTGGCAAAAAACAACGAATTTGAAGGAAAATAATACCAAATTTGACAAAAACACTGAATTGATAAAAAACCATAGCATCTGGCAAAAAAGATAAAATCAAAGTTGGCGAGAAAGGTAACAATGAATTTGGCAAAAATAGCAGCCAATTTGGCAGCAAATACCACCAAATTAAGCAAAAAATAGCAGCGAATTTGCCAAAGCAATAACTGATAGAAAACAACACAAATTTTGAAAAAAAAATAAACCTTCAGAATTGGCAAAAACCTCCGAATTGGCTAAAAAATTCCGAATTTGCAAGAAAATAACCTCAAATTCAGCAAAAGAATAAAACCAAAAAGATACAAATGACAAAAGCAGTGATTTTAGCAAAACTAGCACCAAATGGCAAAAACAGCGAAGTTGGCACAAAAACCCGAAACTGACAAAAAAAAAAATCATCAAACTTGACAGGCAACGAATGTAACAAAAAGATAAAAAGTTTAAAAATGGCCGAAAATAGCACAAAATTTGGCAAAACAGGGAGATTCGTATGAAAATCCAAAATTGGTAAAAAACACCAAACTCAGCAAAAAACAAATTTGACAAAAAGATAAAAATGACAAAGCAAGCCAAAAATAGCACCAAATTTGCAAAACCACCTAAACTGGCATGAAAATGCGAAATTGGCAAAAAAACAACAAACTCGGCAAAAATTACCCCAAATGCGGCAAAAATAGTGACACCTAATTTGTAAATAAATTGCATCAAATTTAGCAAAAATGCAACTTAGCAAAAAATGCAACAACGAATTTGGCAAGAAAAGATAACATCAATTTTGTCTAAAAATATCACCAAATTTGGTCAAAATTTAACACCCCATTTGGCCATAAAAAAAAAAAAAGATTTTTTCTTGCCCCTACATACATTAACTCCCCACCAAGTGTTACACGTATCAGTGCCAGTCTCATATGCAAAAAAGAACTAATTCTGCATTCTGCTTTATGCATATTAGAAGGAAGATCATTCTCATATATGAGGAACAATAGCAGACCTATTATTGAGCTTCAGGGAGCCCCATAAGTGGTTTCTACCCTGTCAGAATTATGATCCCAGATTGTGTTGGTTGAATTACCAAGTACAGCTTTGTAGATTCTTATATTTAGATATGACATTGTCTATCAGTTAGAGTACCATTAATTGCATAAAACAAATTTATCTAGGGGAATAGTTATGTACACAGTCAAATGCTATGGATAGGTCACAGAAAATACCAATCAGTGCTATTTTATTATTTAATGCTTGTTAAATTTGTTGAGTGCATTCTCATTAGAGCAACTCTCCTGAAACATGAACTGCAATTCGCTGGGGACATTATTATTACTTAGGTGGGATACTCTTCTAGAACATGTCATCTTGTTAAAAAATTTTGGAAAATGATATCAGCAGTGAAACAAGTTGGTAGTTCTTGACAGCCCTCCTACCAACTTTCTTTAACAGTGGCATATTCCAGTCTCTTCAGAAAAATGCTTCAAGTTAGTGATGCATTACATATTTCAGATAGGACTGTACTTATCAAACTAATACAAATCTTTACTACTCTACTGCAAAAACCATCAAAACCAAATGAGATTTTATTTTTGAGAGAATATACAATTTTCTTAATTTCAGAAGGAGAAACTGCTGATAACTTCACATAACTGAATTTTATGAGAGTTAATTTTTCAACATATTATTGTGATTTTTCTCTAGAACTGTCTGTCCCTATATTTTTTACAACATTTAAGAAATAATTATTAAATGTGTACGATATCTATGAGTCTTCACTTATAGCCCTTCCATTCAGTTCAGCAGTAAGGCTATCCTGTTTTATGGCTGGTTGTCCTGTCTCTTATTTCACTATATTCCATATAGACTTACGTGTGTTGTCAGAATTACTGATTTCTGATGTTACATGCATGTTACTTGATATTTTTAATAACCTTTGTTAGTAATTTTGAATAGTTTTTGCACTGCACAAATACCTTAGGATCTGTACTTCTTCTTACCAACAGATACATTTTCCTTTTCCTTTCACAAGATACTTTAATCCCTCTAGGGATCCATGATTTTTCCATGGCTGTTTAGTGTCCTTTCTAATTAGCTTACACAGAATGCTGTTTTCAAAGAATGACATGAATTTATGTTAGCATATGGTTCATTATAAATTTCATTCTAGGTGATCTCTTGTAAACTATTCCTAAAAACATTTGTGCTGAAGTCATTAATTATTCTAACTGATTTCCACTGAGGACTACCTATACTGTAAGGCACTAAGATCATTTTTCCTACCAGAATCCTTTACAAAATCTACACTGAAGCCACCACAGATTATTAATTGCTCACTTCTGACTGATAGAGTAAGCAATACAGAAGCAGACTATTATTTGGTATTAATTCACAAGCACACACTTCTTTGTGCTGATCACTACAAAATCTACTAGTCTCAATGTTTTTGAACTTGTGCTCTGTCTTAATGTATGTGACAACTCCTCCTTTAGTTTTGCATGAGTGAGATGCTGGAATGTAATCTTTTACATGTAACTTATCCAACCCCATGGGTATGTGGTGAATGGATAGGCACAAGCTGTCTGGCTTTTCAGAGCTCTCTAAATTTTCTACATGGATAAGAAGCCCTTTACATTATTCTGTAGTTCTCTAATGATTTCATGAAATAAACTAACCTTACTTTTGCGTGCATTCTTAAGCATTTTGTGGGACCCTTCTGTCATTTTGGCTTCTTTCAAAACAGAATGCCTGAATACTAATTCTCACCTAAAAGGTACCTCCCCAACACCAGTCACCACAGGGATTTTGCTTTGTGTGATGGCATGTTGAAAAAAAGACTGCTAGATGTTATTAGTTCTCAGACTAAGTTTTTCATTCTCTCTCTCTCTCTCTCTCTCTCTCTGTATCTTCCATCTCCCCCTTCCTTCTTTTTCCACTGGTTTGATGTGGTCTGCCATGAATTTTTCCCCAGATCTCCTACCATCCTCTCCTTCCTTCTTGTCAGTGTTTTCCATATATTCATTTCCTCGCTGATTGTCAGGAAAATGTCCTCATTCCTTACCTCATCAGTTCCCCTGATTTTCAAATTTCTTCTGGAGCACCACATCTCAAATGCCATGATTCTCTTCTAAGAGACACACATATTCAGACTTGCATAACTCATGGACACATGGCTACTAAGTTTCTTGGAACTAAGGTCTGACTGTGACTGCATTTGTGGTGGGCAGCAATCTTTGCTGGGATGTGTACACTACTGGCCATTAAAATTGCTACACCATGAAGATGATGAGCTACAGATGTGAAATTTAACCAACAGGAAGAAGAAGCTGTGATATGCAAATCATTAGCTTTTCAGAGCATTCACACAAGGTTGGTGCTGGTGATGACACCTACAACGTGCTGTCAAGAGGAAAGTTTCAAACCGATTTCTCATACACAAACAGCAGTTGACCAGTGTTGTCTGGTGAAATGTTGTTGTGATGACTCATGTAAGGAGGAGAAATTCGTACCATCATGTTTCTGACTTTGATAAAGATCGGATTGTAGCCTATTGCAATTGCGGTTTATCACAGCGTGACATTGCTGCTCGCGTTGTTTGAGATCCAATGACTGTCAGCAGAATATGGAATTGGTGGGTTCAGGAGGGTAACATGGAATGCCATGCTGGATCCCAAAGGCCTCGTATCACTAGTAGTCAAGATGACAGGCATCTTATCTGCATGGCCGTAATGGGTAATGGAGCATGCGGCCATGTCTTGATCCCTGAGTCAACAGATGGGGACGTTTGCAAGACAACAACCATCTGCACGAACAGTTCGACGATGTTTACAGCAGCATGGACTATCAGCTCGGAGACCATGGCTCTGGTTACCCTTGATGCTAAATCACAGACAGGAGTGCCTGCAATAGTGCACTCAACAACGAACCTGGGTGCACAAATGGCAAAACATCATTTTTTCGGATGAATCCAGGTTCTGTTTACAGCATCATGATGGTTGCATCCGTGTTTGGCAACATCGTGGTGAACACACATTGGAAGCGTGTTGGTATGGGGTGCGATTGGTTACATGTCTCGTTCACCTCTTGTTCGCATTGATGACACTTTGAACAGTGGACGTTACATTTCAGATGTATTACGACCCGTGACTCTACCCTTCATTCGATCCCCGTGAAACCCTACATTTCAGCAGGATAATGCACGACTGCATGTTGGAGGTCCTGTACGGGCCTTTCTGGATACAGAAAATGTTTGACTGCTGCCCTGGCCAGCACCTTCTCCAGATCTCTCACCAATTGCAAACGTCTGGTCAATGGTGGCCGAGCAACTGGCTCGTCACAATACGCCAGTCACTACTCTCGATGAACTGTGGTATCATGTTGAAGCTGCATGGGCGGCTGTACCTGTACACACCATCCAAGCTCTGTTTGACTCAATGTCCAGGCATATCAAGGCCATTATTACGGCCAGAGGTGGTTGTTCTGGGTACTGATTTGTCAGGATCTATGCACCCAAATTGTGTGAAACTGTAATCACATGTCAGTTCTAGTATAATATATTTGTCCAATGAATACCGATTTATCATCTGCATTTCTTCTTGGTGTAGCAATTTTAATGGCCATAGTGTAGTAGTGGCACAGAAGAGCAGTGTGGGGGTGGGGAAGATACTAGCACTGCATTTAGCGATGTGTTGAGGACAAGATAGTAGACTGCTAATTGCAGAATCAGGAGGCTGTCATTTTTTTTTTGGGGGGGGGGGGGGATGTAGGAGGGAGGACTATTCTTGGATATGGAGGGTGGAAGCAGGGAAGGGAATAGGCTTATGTGTGATGATCACAGATAGCTAGGCTGTATGCAAGGGACTAGTTGATGTAGAATGGGATGGCAGCTGTTGAAGTGAGGGTATTTTTGATAGTTGACACATTTGATGTGGAAGTAGTGATTTAGCCATTCCTGAGGTTGATTCTTCTAGATGGTCCATGATAAGGTTCATATGGAATGGAGGCATGTAGGTGTCCTTGGCAACACCGCAGATTTGTTTCTAGGTGATGCCTTCAAAAGAGAAGTAATTGTTGTTGAGGGTATAGTTTGTCATGGTGATGAGGTAGGAGGCCTTAGGTCTAGAGTTGGTCAGGCAATGGGGACGATTTGAAGAGCGGCAGGTTCAAATGGTTCAAATGGCTCTGAGCACTATGGGACTTAACTTCTGAGGTCATCAGTCCCCTAGAACTTTGAACTACTTAAACATAACTAACCTAAGGACATCACACACATCCATGCCCATGGCAGGATTCGAACCTGTCGCAGGTCGTCACAAGGTTCCAGACTGTAGCACCTAGAACAAGAGCGGCAGGAAGTTCAGCTGAATATCTGGAATGGTGTCACTGTAGCAGGGCTTGCAGATACATGTATATGACAGCTGCTGGAGCCCTCTGCTCATAATCCCTGAAGTTCATAGTCACATTGGTGGAGCCTTTGTGTCCAGTAAGATTATGCAATCAGGAAAACATGGATTCAAGTCCTGTATAGCTCCTTCCTAGGCCAACCCATTCATGGGCCATCTTGAGGAGTCCTTCCTAACAACCCAAAATCCAAAAAAATGGTTCAGATGGCTCTGAGCACTATGGGACTTAACATCTTAGGTCATCAGTCCCCTAGAACTTAGAACTACTTAAACTTAACTAACCTATGGACATCACACACATCCATGCCCAAGGCAGGATTCGAACCTGCGACCATAGCAGTCCTGCGGTTCTGGACTGAAGCACCTAGAACCGCACGGCCACCGCGGCCGGCCCCCCAAAATACAAAACCCCTCAACTGGTTCAGATCTGTTGATGATGTCTTTTAAGATCTGAACCAAGGGTGGGGACACTCTATCCACATTTCTTCAGAGTCTCAACGTTTTCTTCCCCATTTGCTTCACCTGAACCTCCTCAGTGCAGTAAACCACACTCTTTGATGTTGACCTCCATCTCAAAAATGGCTACATCAATACCTCTACCCACATCAAACCTATCAGCTACCAACAATAACTCCACTTTAAAAGCACATCTGCTACCAATTTCTTTCTACCGTCTTGCCTCCTGTGGTCAGCACATTTGTAGTGAAGAGCAGTTCCTCTCCATATATGACAAGGGTCACACTAAGGCCCTTCACACATTTTACAGAAACACATTTCCCACACCTAGCCTCCCCAGTCAACTACCAGCCTCCACATATCCACTGTCTGGCCACACAGAAACATAACCGTTGTGATTCAGTATCATCCAGGGCTGGAGCAACTGAATCACATTCTCCACAATGTTTTCAACTAGCTCTCATCATGCCATGAAATGAGAAATATCCTCCACACTATTTACCCCACCGTTCCACAGTGCTGTACCACTGTCCACACAACTTAAGCAATATCTTTGCCCATCCATATTACACCTCTGCTCCCTATCCTTTGTCCTATGGCTCATATCCCTCCAATAGATGCAAATTCAAGACCTGTCCTATACATTCTCCCGCTACCACTTAACTAAGACCTGTCACATGCATCTCCTACCCCATCAAAGGCCGGAACACCTTTGAAAGCAGACATGTGTTCTGCCAGCTTAACTGCAATCACTATGCCTTGTTCTTTGGCGGCATGATCTCTAAAAGTATCTGTCTGCATGAAGCACCACCACAAAACTTTGACCAAGATAAAGTTGGACAACACATTTGCTGAGGATGCTGCCCAACACAATACATTTGACTACAGTGACTGCTTCACAGCCTGTGCCATCTGGATTTTTCTCACCAAAACCAGCTTTTCTGAAATGCACAGGTAGGAATTCTCCCTGCAACATACCCTCCATATCTTCCTCCTGGCCTCAAACTTGGCTAGTCCCTGTCCTTCACCTGCATATCCCCCTCCCTGCTCCCAATCCAGCTCCATAGATAACTTCTGTCTTACCATTACATCTACAGAATCTTTGCCCCTTCTCTGCTTATCTCCTCCCCCCCCCCCCTTTTCACCAGTACAGCTGCCTGATGGTGCACCTAGCAGACCACTATTTTGTCCCCAGACAGCACTATTATCTTTCCCCATCCCTACCTTGCTGTCACTCCCCCTCCTGCTCGTGCCTCTTCTTTATTCCTCTACCCAATGCAATAATGATCACTGGTCACCTCACACACAGCCATAATCGGGCCTTAGTGCCCAGAGATGACAGTGATGATGTGTGTGTCAGTTATGCATGTGTAAATGTTTCTTTTGTCTATGTCAGATGAAGGAATTAGTCCAATAGCTAATAATATCTAGCATATAATCTCAGTATTTGTCTGAAGTACCATATTCAAATATCTTCTGTTCTCTTCTTGACTGGACTGTTTATTGTTCACTTTTCCCATCAGTACAAAGCTTCATTCCTGAGAAATATCTTTAGAAAAATCTTCCTAATGTATAACAAATGTCTGTTTTACAGAAATGTATTTTCTTCCTGTTACCATTCTTCATTTTATGTCATCGCTGCTTCAGCCTTCATTAGTTATTTTGCTGCCCAGATAGCAGACTCAAGCTACTACTGTTAGTGTCTCATTTCATAATTTAATTCCCTCTAGCTGTGCCCCAAACGGCTTCTGAACTAATGTTGTGTCATCAGTGTTCTTAATAGGTATAGTTAACTAATTAAATAGCTTAATTCCCATGTGGAAAATTCCTTTCTGGCATAAACTTGAGTTTGCATGTACTAAATACAGGTTATTTTCCATCTGTGTGTAATGATTATAGCTACTTTTGCATTCATGCATGTCATAGACAAACATAAATTTCTTTTCCAAATATCTCCTTGGCTCCATTCACAGCCTGTTCAATGTATAGACAGAATAACATAATGGATAGGCTACAACCTTGTCTCATACCCTTCTCCACTGCTGCTACCTTTCATGTACATCAATTTTTATGCTTTCAGTCTGGTTTCTGTGCAAGTTGTATAACTTTTGTTTTATCCCTGCTACCTTCACAATATCAAAGAATGTACTACAGTCAACAAATATCAAAGAATGTGTTCCAGTCAACAATGTCAAAAGCTTTCTCTAAATCTGCAAATATTACAACTGTAGTTTTGCATTTCTTTAATGTATCTTCTAAGGTAAGTCATAGGGTCAGTATGGCCTGGGTGTTCCTACTTTTTTCTGGAACAGAAAATGATCTTTGCTGAGGTGAGCCTCAAACAGTTTTTCCATTCTTCTCTAAATAATTCATTTTAGTATTTTGCAACAATGGCTTATTAAACTGGTTGTCCCATAATATTCACACTTGTCAGCACTTACCTTCTTTGGAATCGGAATTATTACAGTGTGCTGTCAAGTTCATCTCACAGACCCTTGTATCATATCTTATTTTCATTTATTTCCTCTTCCACTTTTATAATATTTTATTGAAGGCCAGTTCTTTTGTGTAGCTCCTCAGTATGTTTCTTTGTCAAAATATTTAAGCCATTCCTTTCTTGATGTCATTTGTGACGATGCTCCAGAATCAATGATCCACTCATTCTGGTTGAAAACTGAATACCAAGTGCACAAAACAATCACTTTTCTGTTCCCTTTGATTCTTTCTTTGACAAGTCTTGCTTCTGAGGACATTCGGACTTGAAGTGACCATACTTCCAGCAATTGAAACATTTCACTTCCTTCTTTCTTGCTTGTCTTTTGAGAAACCCTACTGTGATTTCTGATAATTCTTTGTAAATAAGGCACTATCACTGTCACCTTTGTCCAACTTGAGGTATTCTTCCACACTACATTCAGCAACTTTGCTTTGATATTTTCTGATGTGAAATTTTTGTCCACTGTACTGGGCTCTATACCCATCCAGTATGGTAAACAAACTTTTGGTAAATCTCTAAGCATAACCAGTGCAATTAGCCCATCATCAACTGGTTTGTCGATGTTATGCAGTTTGCTGGCTACATCCAACATGTGAGTAACGTAATTTTTAATAGTCCCTTCAATTTTGGATAGTGTAGTATCCAGCAGAACATCCCAGGGATTAATCCATCTGGTTTTATTCTTACCAGCAAGCAGGTTTTCCAAAGTATCCCGAGCTTCACTTGCTTTTGTTGTGTTTTCCACTTGCGCATACAGAGATTTATCCACATGCAAAAGAATAAGTGTCCACGCATCTATATCCTTCTCTGCATTCGTAGCAGTACTTGCACCAATGGTATAATCCCATAATTTCTCGTGCATTAGAATGAGTTTCATTCTGAACTTCCATGTGTTATAATCATCCTTGTTTCTCAGTTTGTCTACCACTGGAGTGGTGGTTTTTGTCAATCTTACATTTGAAGCCATTTTCAGACACTTGAATTCAAAGCACTAGAATATGAGACTGATTTCTTCTGAAAATTAGAGTTCAAAAGCTGATGAAGTTGACAAAACACAAATCTAAACAAGTATTGCACACAACGCGGGCACATAACCTAACACGTTTCTTCAGTTATTTATCTTCCTACCCACACAACAAACATAGATTTGCCGTTCTGGGCCCATAACCTGTTAGCAGAGCAAGATTAGGCATTGAAAAAGAGAAGTAACAGATTGTTCATAATACTTATATTCTGATAAAAACACATTACATGTAGCACAATTAAGATAGTGAACATCAAGATCAAAAATAGTCTGCTCATCATACTCGATGTATACAAACAATGAGCCAGATTACCAACATAACAAAAATGAGACAAAAGTCATCACAATGTTTACATATTGATGTCACTGAATTTACATCTGCCATGGTTTATTCACTAGATTTTGATCTTGTAATGATTTCATTTGTGTTTTTTGCTTTAACTTTGCAGCAGTAACATTTTCCAGGTTGAACCACTATACTTTTAATTGCACTGAATACACAAAGACTAATTATTTTTTACATTTTTCGCAGAACTCGATTTTCGTGTACACCTTATAAGAATGTAATTGATTTTTCAATTCATTTTGACTACTCCTAGTCAATATCTTTTGTTATAGGGTGAATCCAATAATTGTTTATATTGTTGACTTATAAACAAATGTAAATTCTGTACTAATTATAAACATTTGGAAGCTGCAACAGTGGCATTCAATAAGTATTTATTTGGCTCTATTCGAAACCATGTTAGCAAAGCCAGCCCTTAATTAATTCCAAAGTAATTACCAATTTCGTCAAAATTATTGTTTGTATAACTATATCTGTTAATTACATGACTGAAACAAATAATACGGCTTAACCGTTGTAGCAGAATAAACTGTTAAAAAGACAGAATTTTTCTGTATATTGGTATTCAGTTAATTGAATGAATTATGTTTCAGTTGTAATTTCTGTAATTCAAACATCAAACAATGTATAGTTTCAGTACCTATTATTTGATGAACCCGAATTGTTAGATCGACAACAATGCATCAACTTAACTGTGAAATAAGTGTAAGACGAATAGTCCATGTGTTAAAACAATGACAGTGTCTGTTCAATATGTACTGTATTATTCTGCAAGAACTTTGAATTGTGTGGTTAAGATTTTACTGCTCTTAGACATTCATCAGTAAACTATTGTAGCAGTATGTGGATGTTTGCTTGCAATGTGTTAATGAGGATTATCAAAGTTAACTTATAGTGGACTGGCCATATAACTGTGTTTTTTTTTTTTTGGGGGGGGGGGGGGGGGGGGTTGTGAACAGTGAAAAAGAACTGTGAAACGTAAATGTGCATCTGTCGGCCACATCATTTAAAGTAGTCAGTGTTGAACTTCCACCCTCCCATTTTTCATCCAGTATAGATACACAGTACGTTGATACCAAGTACAATCAATGAGGAAATAAAGCAGGCGAATGTCACAAAAGAGTAAGAAATTTCTCAGCTATAAAGTTCTGGAAATGTTGATTGCAGTTAGCACAAGACGAAACAGCAGAACCAACTGTAGCATGCCAACCACAAACAGTAGCATATCAGCCACCACCTGTTACAACAGCAGAACCATCACCATCAGCTACTATAGCAGAGCCACCTTTGATTAATCAGGACAAGGCAGCTGAGAAGTAAAGTTGAAATCGGTGGGATTAGAATTAGGATAAAAATGTAAGTTCTGATATGCTCTCATAATCACTTTCTTAGGTGTTAATAGCTCATTTTTGCACAGAAAAATGTAATTATTGTAGTGCAATGGATCCAGGAACTCAGAAAGAGCTTAGTTTTGTTTACAAACTGCCTATTGGCTTCTGTCTTGGGTTCTTCGGGCGACGTTCATCTAATGATTTTTCTGACATTTCGCCAGCACGAGTGGCTGGCATTGTCAAAGCTTCACCCTCCATTGCCGGAATGTATGGCAGAAAGGCCGTACCTGAGATTTCTTTTTCTGGTTCCTTACTTCGCCGAGTGTTTGGCTCTGTTACACTTCTAATGTAATTTGTGGAGTACCCATTGCTCCTCAGAACAGTTTCCAGGTGTTGCATTTCTCGTTTGAGGTGTTCCCAGAGTGACGGACAGAATCGGCCATATATTACGCAAACATGGCGTAAAGACGATTTTCAAACCGACAAGCAAGATCAAAGAGTGTCTTAGATCGGTGAAGGAGAAAAGAGACCCACTTGCAATGTCGGGAATATACCGTATACCATGCACATGTGGAAAAGTTTATGTCAAAATGACTGGACGATCAATTAACACCAGGATCAAAGAGCATAAGCGACATTGCAGGTTAGGGCAGGTGGAGAAATCGGCTGTGGCAGAGCACGCACTGAATGAGACTGACCACGTAATAAAATTCGCCGACACGGAAGTTCTGGCTGTAGAGGAGCACTATCACACGCACTTGTTCAGAGAAGCTGTAGAAATACAAAAACACGCAAACAGTTTCAACAAGAAAGAGGAAAGCCTTAAGGTAAACGGGTCCTGGCTTCCCATACTGCAGCGAACGACCGTCGCAGGTAGCAAGAGGAGAACCGCACCGGAAATGACCGCGGAGAAGCCCTCGGACGTTGGCGCGCCAGGTACATATAGTCTGTGGCCGCGAGCTTGGCTCCAGTTCACCACCAGAAATGGAGGGTGAAGCTTTGACAATGCCAGCCACTCGTGCTGGTGAAACGTCAGAAAAATCATTAGATGAACGTCGGCCGAAGAACCTGAGACAGAAGCCAATAGGCAGTTTGTCAACAAGTGGCCACGAAAGCCTTAACAATTTAGTTTTGTTTGTTTACTCTTCAGAAAAACTTTGTACGAGCCACAATGAAGCCCTCACAGTTAATGCTGTTCTCAGGTATAGATGAGCTATTTCCTGTTTATAAGCAGCTGCAAATCACCTGAAATGTTGTTATATTTAAAGCTGCTGCAAATTGTGTGTTTGGCAGGCTGCCAATAGACACGTAGCAGAGACACCGAAGGTATCTCAACTATTATACTCTCCTGTGGATACTGTCTCCTCTTCATGATTTAGAGGATCTAACACCCCTTGTTGCCTATGAGTAGTGTGCAAGTGGTAGATCCAAGGGTCCTGTACAGGGGAGGCATGGGTCAGGGAGAACATAGTGTACTGTACTACTTCTATGTAGTATGACCAAGTATGACATTCTGACTTCCATGGAAACTGACAATAAGAACTGTACTTGTAATATTGTCAGAGATACATTGTCACTGTGTGCTCTTGCACTGACCTGCATTAAATCAACATAGTTATTAGTTTTCAGTTCTCTGAAAAAGAGGTTGAAGTATATTGTTCACACACCTTCAAGAAGTTATGGTATGGCAGAAAAAGACCAGTCCATTAATTTGTATGATGTTAACTGCACAAAACACTCTTGTGTTGTCATATGGAGTCTCTATGATGTAACTAATGAGGAGTCCCAGGACTTCAACGTTGATTGTTCGTCAAGTTCACATATTGCATTAAATGCAGCCATGCTTTGTCAGAAAAAAATAACATGTCCGGATCAGCCAGTATTTGGTTAGCAGGAGTGATGGTGTAACATTTCCCACAACCAGTGTTTTTGAAAATGTCTTGGATTAAATCACAAATTGATGCTCTTCCATCCATGAGGTCGAGATATTAATCTTGGCAGTCTTCTTGATGCTATTCCAGAGGAGCAGTTGCTGCATCAGATTTCATGCCTTCCCTTCTCTCATTATCATGATGATACTACACTATACACACATCCATTACACTCACCTAAATACTGAAACTATGCATAGGACACAACTCTCACATATCTGTAAGAAAAGAGGCTATTTTGCAAGGCAGAAGAACATCCTTTTCAATGGGCAGCTGAACCTACCCTGTGGGATATTTCAGCAAACAATTCCATATGACATTTAGGTTTACACTGTTTGGGTCTTGCAGTACAGGAAGTTTTGAGAGACTATGGTCCACTCTGTGATGTCTTTGTAACTGTGAAAGATGTCTCATATATAATTCTGCAAGGCACAAAAAGGGAAAATGTATATGTAGATGATGTGTTATATCCAAGGTTGACAAGACAAATCCAATTGTGAACTGCAACAACTGATACAAGTGTGTACAATTTGGTTAGTTGTAAGGATAAAATCTTTCAGTAAACAGTGACCAAAGTATTGAATACACAGAGCTGAATTAGATATGACAGACAGTTTGTCATGTAAAAAACAAATGACAGAGAGTTTTTGTGAGATCAAAGCTATTTCAAATGGATATGGAGCAGCAGGCAGATTCACTGAACTCTCTACATCATCTTCTTTGATTACAAGTTTCCATGTATGGTAGCAATTATGTGTTGACCCTTACAGGGATCCTATGTGAGGAAATATGAACACATTTGAAAATCATTGAGGAGGCTTCTTATGAACCTCACGAATTTTTTATTTGTTTATTTTGGTGATAAACCATTCTGAATGTTTTAGACATTCTATTTGGTACTCTTGTTTATTCTTTAAAACAAAACATTCACAAAATTAGAAATTTTAAGAAGCCTATGAGGCAGCCTATTCTGCATGTTAAATTGACACTTGACTTATACTAGTGCACTATGTCCATCAATACCACAGAAACAAAATTTTGTTTACTTCAATAATATCTCTGTGTCAGTCTGGAAACTTCTCATCTAACTCACATAGTTCATTAAAAGATCAATTTTTTGTTCAGGAGGAATTCTCCTGTTGATTGTATTATGTTAATTTATACAATTTTCAAACAACATTTAGACTATTGTGCAATAATGAAAATTAATTGAAAAATATGCTACAGAAATTATTTCAGACAAGTATTATCTAAAGCTGCTTGAAGAAATATGGCAATCAGCCTTTTTATTATAGAGTTTTATTGAAGCCAAAAGCATTTTCAGTTTTCACCAGTCTCCAGATCATTTAATACAATTATGCCTTCATCAGTACAATATTTTAATTGATTGCATTTTAAATGCTGTTTTTCTATTTTGTTTTATAACTTATAATTCTCTTTTTGCTTTTACATTCTTAGCACAAACACTTTTAGTTTCACTCAATGTTGTGCACCAGCGAAGACTTATGAAAGCCTGAAACATGTCTTGGCATAAATAAAGCTATTTAAAAAGTGGCTGGTTATATTTATTCAAGTAATTCAGTTCACAGCTGTGGAGCTCAATACCCATTAACATGGGTAAATTAACTTTTCTGTAAATTTTTATCATTGCAGAGCCACTAGAAAAGTTCTCCTTCGCTATAAGATATACGTAACACAAAGAAGGAATGAGTGAATGAATTGAATGATGTTATTGTGCTTGTGTTCATATGATTCTGTGCAACATGAATACTGCTTTCTAGTACTATACTACTTGTTACAGCCATTATCTACTCAGGGCTTATGTTTGTAAATACTGCAAGTCTTGTGGACATGGACTTTTGAAGCTGCATTGCAATAGTTTGGCTTCAGTCTTTATGCAATGCTTAGCTGCAGGGTACTCCTGTGTCACATAGAATGTACAAAGGTGTCACAGATTCACTAAGAAGTATATGAAATTTATATGTTTGACTTCCGATTGTTGCTTGGGAAAAGATGAACATATGATCATCGGAATGTACTACTTTCTTCCAATCATTATTGTGGCATTTAACATCATTTGCATGATCCCTATGGCACTGGTAATTTTTATTTACAAAATCATTTAATTGGATGGATAGAAAATCTACTCGCCAAGTGGTGGCAGAATTTTTAATGTTATTATTATTATTGTGGTATTTTATTTATTATTTTATAAAGAGTTTTCTCAATATGTTGACTGAGTTTTGTTGTGACCCGTATCTGCCAACCCCTCTGTACTTTGTGACAATCCTCTTTCCTCTTCAATGTTCAGACATGCCAATTGCTGATTAGATCCTTTCATCCATACTTTGGTGTTGATGTCATCCTTTGAGTCATTATTTCAGCAGCACCTGGTATACTGATTATCTGATTATGTAAAACATATCATTCAGTGGCAGTGTTTGGCAATGATCCAAGCACTTAGGGGGGAAAAGGGATGGGTATACACTCGCACACACACACATATCCATCCACACATATACAGACACAAGCAGACATATTTAAAGACAAAGAGTATGGGCAGAGATGTGAGTCGAGGCAGAAGTGCAGAGGCAAAGATGTTGTTGAATGACAGGTGAGGTATGAGTGGCGGCAACTTGAAATTAGCGGAGATTGAGGCCTGGTGGATAACGGGAAGAGAGGATATATTGAAGAGCAAGTTCCCATCTCCAGAGTTCGGATAGGTTGGTGTTGGTGGGAAGTATCCAGATAACCCGGACGATGTAACACTGCGCCAAGATGTGCTGGCGGTGCACCAAGGCATGTTTAGCCACAGGGTGATCCTCATTACCAACAAACACTGTCTGCCTGTGTCCATTCATGCGAATGGACAGTTTGTTGCTGGTCATTCCCACATAGAATGCATCACAATGTAGGCAGGTCAGTTGGTAGATCACGTGGGTGCTTTCACACGTGGCTCTGCCTTTGATTGTGTACACCTTCCGGGTTACAGGACTGGAGTAGGTGGTGGTGGGAGGGTGCATGGGACAGGTTTTACACCAGGGGTGGTTACAAGGGTAGGAGCCAGAGGGTAGGGAAGGTGGTTTGGGGATTTCATAGGGATGAACTAAGAGGTTACGAAGGTTACGTGGACGGCGGAAAGACACTCTTGGTGGAGTGGGGAGGATTTCATGAAGGATGGATCTCATTTCAGGGCAGGATTTGAGGAAGTCGTATCCCTGCTGGAGAGCCACATTCAGAATCTGATCCAGTCCCGGAAAGTATCCTGTCACAAGTGGGGCACTTTTGTGGTTCTTCTGTGGGAGGTTCTGGGTTTGAGAGGATGAGGAAGTGGCTCTGGTTATTTGCTTCTGTACCAGGTCGGGAGGGTAGTTGCGGGATGCGAAAGCTGTTGTCAGGTTGTTGGTGTAATGCTTCAGGGATTCCGGACTGGAGCAGATTCGTTTGCCACGAAGACCTAGGCTGTAGGGAAGGGACCGTTTGATGTGGAATGGGTGGCAGCTGTCGTAATGGAGGTACTGTTGCTTGTTGGTGGGTTTGATGTGGACGGACGTGTGAAGCTGGCCATTGGACAGGTGAAGGTCAACATCAAGGAAAGTGGCATGGGATTTGGAGTAGGACCAGGTGAATCTGATGGAACCAAAGGAGTTGAGGTTGGAGAGGAAATTCTGCAGTTCTTCTTCACTGTGAGTCCAGATCATGAAGATGTCATCAATAAATCTGTACCAAACTTTGGGTTGGCAGGCCTGGGTAACCAAGAAGGCTTCCTCTAAGCGACCCATGAATAGGTTGGCGTACGAAGGGGCCATCCTGGTACCCATGGCTGTTCCCTATTCTGCACAGGCATGACTTTATAGTTGTTTTCTTTGATCTTGAGTAGGCCAGTGATACTTCACAAAGGTACAGTATTCTTAGATAGCTCCATGCATATGGTTTCTGTGGAAGTCTGCTCATTTATTGTAATTATTTCTTTCCTCATACTACTTTTAATACTGAGTTAGTGATATCCTATCTGATCAGTCTGGGGAATACAACAGTGTTCCTCAATATAGGATTCAGATGTGAGCCTCTTGTAACTAACATTCCCTTTAGAAGCTCTATTTAGAGCTTCATATTTGTGGATGAGTTTTTGACTTTCTAATCGTCCTTCACTCCCTCAGGTGCCACATGGCTGTTGTAACTCACAATTACAAGGCTGTAGGAGTAGGTAAAGCATATTGGTTTTAAATTTTCTTCTTAGAAATATATATTCATACTATGTTTTTTATATTTCTGAAACTAGAATGAGATATACCATTTTAAATTTCAAAGATTTAAGTTTCTGGGCCTCAGTTTTGATAACAGACTTGTTAGAGTGCTACATCTAAGGGATCTGAAAGCATGGTCCCTTAAACAACTTGACACAGAAATATGCATCAGTTACAAGACAGTGAAAACAAATTAAGCTTATTTGCTCCAGGATTATAAGAAATTTATTATAATTGATTATGGTTGCTTGATTTATTCATCTCACTACATTTCTCACCAAATGGAAATTAATACAGCCTACTACAAAGAGAAATTTGTTAACATCGAGTATAGATTTAAGTGTCAGGAAGTCATTTCTGAAAGTATTTGTATGGAGTGTAGCCATGTATGGAAGTGAAACATGGACGGTAAATAGTTTGGACAAGAAGAGAATAGAAGCTTTTGAAATGTGGTGCTACAGAAGAATGCTGAAGATTAGATGGGTAGATCACATAACTAATGAGGAAGTATTGAATAGGATTGGTGAGAAGAGAAGTTTGTGGCACAACTTGACCAGAAGAAGGGATCGGTTGGTAGGACATGTTCTGAGGCATCAAGGGATCACCAATTTAGTTTTGGAGGGCAGCGTGGAGGGTAAAAATCGTAGGGGGAGACCAAGAGATGAATACACTAAGCAGATTCAGAAGGATGTAGGTTGCAGTAGGTACTGGGAGATGAAGAAGCTTGCACAGGATAGAGTAGCATGGAGAGCTGCATCAAACCAGTCTCAGGACTGAAGACCACAACAACAACAACTACAAAGGAATTAGGCTGGCCACAGGGGATTTTAACACAACTCCCATTCGCAGCTTCTGTACAGAGCTTAGCCACCAGATTCCATCAGACGGTAAAGCTTTAAGATATAGGAGGCCAATAAAATTTATGGTTCCCCCATCACCAGTACACCATAGTATTTCTCACATGTACAATGAGATGAATTTTTAACAGTCAGAGGTCAGTGAGGTCTTTTTGAAATATTTATTTTTCTTCCAACATTGGAACAAAGAGTCACCAAAGCTCCTCTGGAGATCCAGGAGACCTAGCATTAAAATAAAATAATAATAAATGTAAAGCACTGTAAATGTTATTTTTTGAATATTCAGCTTAAATTTTAGATAAGCACTGCAATTTTATTACAGTGCACATAGATGGGTCTGAGCAGGAGAGTCTGAAGTCTTTCATTCTGCTATTCTCACTCGTATTGCATTACTGAGGTACAGTGTTGAAGCTATATGAAATCCTGAGCCATTATCAAAGAAAGAAATTTCTGATCTGCTCCAGGTACATAATTTGCCTCCAAGCAATTTGTCGGAGGTACCTAGCAGAAAAAATTATTCTGCTGACACATGACCCTCTCTACCAACTAAGAATACAGCTGTAGGTTTATCACTCTGTTGGGTGCCAGGGCACATAGAGCTGCAGTAAGCTTATCAGGGATGCACTATAATGGAATTTACTGCCCTCTTGCAGGATATTAGCATTCTAGTTAGTTAGTTACATATTCCAATGATCATTTTGCATGACAGTTCATAATGATGTGGAACGGGTCATTTTATACTCACATTGCGAAATAATTTGTACATATGGTTACATTTCAACATTTCTAAGGTCTTTTTTTCCTATTAAAAAAAAAGATATACAGATGAGATACCCACCACCTTTTACATGTTACAGTAATAAAAATTCTTCTACAGAATAGAAGGAGTTGTCAAGAAGAAACTTTCTCATTTTGTTATCAAATTTTGCTTTTCTGTCTGTCAGACATTTCATATCACTGGGTAAGTGATCAAAAAGTTTTGTTTTTTTGCAGGATTGTGCACCCCTTTTTGTACTGCAGACAAGCTTAATGTGGAGTAATGAGTATCGTTCTTGCTTCTGGTATTGTAATTTTGTACCTCGTTGTTCCTTTTGAACTGTAGTGGATTATTTACAGCAAACTTCATGAGGGAATAAATGTACTGTAAAGAAGTAGTCACAATGCCCAAATCCTTAAACAGATGTCAACAAGATGATTATTCTTACAGCACATTTTTGCACAATGAATATTTTTTTCTTAAAGATGAGTTACCCAGAAAATTATACCACATGACATTATTTAATGAAAATATGCAAAACTTACTGCTCTACCTATACCCAAGATTTGCAGTGATTCTAAGTGCAAATGTGGCTGGACTAAGGGGTTCCAATGTGCTTTTTCCAAACACTTCTAAGCGCATGGATCTGCTATTGTATTTTAATATCAAGTATTTTATACTACTTGTGTGTGTATGTGTGTGTGAGAGAGAGAGAGAGAGAGATTCAGTTAGTTTATTTTAACAAAACTTTCAATAATTATTTTAATCACACTCGTAGTGTGACCACCAAATATTCAAATGTAGAGAACACTAGAAAACCCATCCATCAACATCATCACCTGATTCTGTTGCTTGAACAAAGGAATACACCGCACATAATATCCTTTCCTGTTGTCATATGATATTATTTTTATCATTACAGATCATAGCACAGTACAATATATTATTTTTTATGCTACTGCCATCCAAAATATCCACAGTAAAAGAGGAACTATTAAAAGCATAAAATTATAAATCTTATTATCACTTATTGTCTAGGAGTGTTATGAAGTTATTTAAATCTCTCTTTTCTCAAAGAGAAGAACAAAATAAATAAATTTTCAAACAAACTATATTAAATTCTAATATTATTTTACATGTTTTTGCAGGAAAAGCATTCCTATCAGTCTCAGCTGCAGGCACTGCAGACAAGAAAAAATAATTTTAAAGCTACTAAATCATAAATTTGAAAAGTTACTGTAACAATGACTTCCTGACTGAATTAGAAATTTGTTACCCCTTAATGTATTCAATTTAATCTAGCATTTTGCAACAATAAAAGCATGTGAATGACTGTACTCATAATGAAAGGTGATATATGGACTGAAAGAGGTGTTTAACTTGTGAAAAATTGTGTACATGAAACTTCCTGATAGACTGAAACTGTGTGCCGAATCAAGACTGGGAACTTGGGAATTTTGCCCTTCATGGGAAGTGCTCTAGCAGGAGAGCTTCTGTGAAGTTTGGAAGGTAGGAGATGAGTTACTGGCAGACATAAAGCTGTGATGACAGGTCATTAGTTGTGCTTGGGTAGCTTAGTTGGTAGAGCACTTGCCCGTGAAAGGCAAACGTCCTGAGTTCAAGTCTTGGTCCAGCTCACAGTTTTAGTCTACCAGGAAGTTTCATATCAGCTCACACTCTGGTGCAGAGTGAAAATTTCATTCTGGAATTGTGTACTTGCTCAACTGAATCCTTAAAGTTGCATAATCTAAAATAGATCTATTACAGTAATACTCCATTAGAATTTATCTCCATCTACATAAACAATGTATCATCATCATCTCTCTTAAATCATGTAATATATTAAAATTAATGACAAAGATGTTGTTATTTTCTATTTGACACTGACACAAAAAAATTCCTTATTAGAAAACATTTTTCCAGTATCAAAACTCATTAGTAACATGCAGTGACACATCTCTCAAACAAAATAAATACAATTATTTTTCCATCATTTAAATGAAGAAGAAACAATTTCATTTACAGCAATTAAAGTTTATTTCAAAGACAAAGATGTTTTTGACAAAATTAGAGATATACTGAGTTGTTGTTCTATAGCAACCTCGAGTTCTTAGACATAAACATTACAGTTCAGTGTTTTACTGTTATCTAAGAGTTATCAGTGGATTCAGCTACCCTTACACCAGTGAAGAATGCATTAAGAAAAATTTTCTCTACTGATAGTGTTCTTTGCAGTTTCAGCAGTTACCATAAATTTGATACCTGTAGTGCCAGGTACCCAATCAAAATGTGTAAAGACATTATTTAAGATATAAACTTTTGTGCACACACACACACACACACACACACACACACACACACACACACACACACACACACACACACACACAACCATATCATTACACATTCCGAAATTGTCATGTAGAGTAGAGAGAGTTTGTATTTCAAGTCAGTTTTATTATCCTTTGAATCTTTTACATCACTCAGTTTGTGATCAAAGATTTTGACTCTTTTGTGTTCCTCAGTAAGATTGACTGATGTACATTGTAAATCATTTCTCCTTTTGTATTGTATGTATGAATATCACTGTCATTCCATTCAGCTGCCCCTCTAAGTCCTTTACTGTCTCCGATAGAATTACAGTGTCATCAGCAAACCTCAGATCTTTTGTTTCTTCTTCCTGAACTTCAGTTTCTCCAGATTTTTGTTTGGTTTCATTTACTGCTTTCTCAGTGTACAGATTGAATAACATCGGTTATAGGCAACAACCCTGTCTCACTTCCTTCTCAACCACAGCTTCCTTTTCATGCCCTTTGGCTCTTGTATCTGATGTCTGGTTTCTGTACAAATTGTAAATAGTCTTTCACTCACTGTATTTTACCTCTCCTACCTCCCAAATTTCAAAGAGAGTATTCCAGACAACATTGTCAAAAGCTTTCTCTATGTCAAAAAATTCTATAAACACAGGTTTGCCTTTCTTTAACCTATCTTTTAAGATAAATCATAGGGCCAGTATTGCCTCACGTGTTCCCTCATTTCTCTGGAATTCAAACTGATCCTCTCCAAGATTCACTTCTGCCAGTTTTTCCATTCTTCTGCAAAGAACTCATGTTAATATTTTGCTACCATGAAATATTAAACTGATAGTTCGGTAATATTCACACCTGTCAGCACCTGCTTCCTTTGGAATTGGAATTATTATATCCTTCTTGAAGTCTGAAGGTATTTTGCCTATCTCACACATCTTGCTCACTAGATGGAGGCTATCAGTAGCTCAGATAGAACATTGCCTTCTACTGGGGCTTCGTTTCGACTTAGGTCATTCACCGCTGTGTCACATTCTTCTCACAGTATTTTATTCCCCCATCTCATGTTCGTCTATGTCCTGTTTCGTTTCTATACTATTGTCTTCAAGTTCATCTCCCTTATATAGACCCTCTGTACACTGTTTCCACATTTCAGCTTTCCCGTCTTTGCTTAGAACTGGGTCTCCATCTGAGCTCTTGATATTCATACAGCTATTTCTCTTTGCTCCAAAGACTTCTTTAATTTTCTTGTAGGTGGTATCCACCTTTCCCCTAGTGATCTAAGCTTCTAAATCCTTACATTTGTTCTGTGGCCACTCTTTGTTAGTCATTTTGCACTTCCTATCAGTCTCATTTTTTAGACATTTGTAAACCCTTTCACCTGCTTCATCTGCTACATTTTATATTTTCTCCTTTTATTAATTAAATTCAATATCTCCTGTGCTATCTGAAGATGTCTACTAGGCCTCAACTATTTCATCATGTGATGCCTTCACTATCTGATCTCTCAAAGCTACACATATGTAATAATGATAGATATAGTTAAGACTGAAGCATCTGATTGCAGTTATTTAATTCTTAAAAATTTTCTATGTAATAATGATAGATATAGTTAAGACTGAAGCATCTGATTGCAGTTATTTAATTCTTAAAAATTTTCTTACATTAAATGGTGGAACAAACTCTGTATATTTTCCAAGAGAAAATATGTATGTAGTAAATTAACAGACTCTAAATACAAACAAGTTTAATTTGGATAATGGTAACTGATTGCAAATATACTGAGAACATTACACAGGTAAAAAGGTTGTTGATCTTCAACTCACTCTCTCCACAACAATTAACATGTCCTTCCCCTGCAAAATATTAAATCCAAAAAGACAAGTACAGGTAATAAAGTTTATGATGAAAAACAGTAAAGATTTAGAGAGTGGATGATAATTATAATTGGTGTAGAAGTTCAGGCTTTGATGTGACAAAAGAAAATATTCTTAAGTGAAAAGAAAAAATTCATCTTCTTAAAAAAGATCAGCCCTACCAACAAAAAAGCCCTTGGTCATAAGCAGGACCTGTTTAAGGCCCAAGCGTTGCAAAAGGCCACTTGGGATGCCAAGCTGAGATGGGTGTGAGAGACACCTCTAGTGCAAAATTTTTACACTGGGTGTATCACATCTAGTAGTGAAAACATTCTATTTCTGTACTCACTTGAATAAGATTTATTTTTAAAGGCCTTAACAAGGGCCCAAAGAACAGCAATTAATGTATGATGTAAAGAAAAATTAGGGAAGCACCAAATGATTTCTCACTTATGTGAAAAAATGAAGGAGGCAGAAGTTCCAAATGACGGTGGTGTGGAAAAGTGTTCTCAACCTGGTTCTAGTCATTACCTCATCAAATCTAAAATGGGTTACATCATACACACAGGTCTACAAGGGTCTAAATAGGAATTTTGCAGAAAACACGGTTTTTTAGAAGTTTTTCTGAATTAATACTAAGGAAAATCAATTTGTCAATTTGCACATTAAGAAAAGACATAATAAATAAATTTGTGCACTGCACTCAAGTCAGAGTGTGTATGGCTCAATGTTGCTTGTCTTTATGCTGCTGCATTTTTGAGCTTGACTCTATTTTTGTAGTTTGGGAGGTATAAGAAATAAAGCCCACACTGAAATTAACACTGTCTATAAAGCATTATTGTTTTGAGAATATGTTCACATGCTGCTGCACTGGAACAAACTCAGCCATCCATTACTTAAATGTCATCCGACAATAGAAAGCTATACCAAAGGAACAAATTGGTGACACTTGTGTGTGTGTGTGTGTGTGTGTGTGTGTGTGTGTGTGTGTGTGTGTGTGAAGTAAAAGTTCATGGTGTGTTGCCTCATATTGAGTAGTGCACTTAAAGTGTAATTTTGTCATGCCTATACCAAAATTGTCAAAAACTGGGCTTCTGTGGCAGTGGACTGGGGAAGACCAGTTTTGCAACTAAAGGCTGAGTAATTCTTTTCCAAGTCTGTAAAAAACAAGAAAGAAAACACAAGTTATTTTGATCATTCATGTTATCTACCAGTCTTTTTGCCTGTCTTCTTCTCTCAGATTTTCAAATTGAAATTTAAATTAGTTTATGGACATGCATAAGTGATTCTACTGTAGTTAACATTTTCATATGATCACAATCATGTTCATTTGATTTAGTTTTAGTCAAGTCATGATAAAAAGTCACATTTACTTCAACACAAAGAGTCTGCAGCTCACCTTACAAGTTACTACAAGAAAGAACAAACGACAGATTAAACCTTTAATTTCCTCTATGACAAGTAGTTCAATGGACAGCTTTAATATAGACTTGTTGGCTAATATGCCACAGAACATGGTAAAGAACCCTACTTTTAAGGGCTTCCTGGGAAGTATCGGTAGCCACAGTATACCAGATGAATGGACATTGCGCAAGCATTATTTGAAACAGGTGTGTGAAAAGATTATTGCTGATATAAAAATAGACATGGTGACCACTATACTTGGCTTTCACTTGATGAGATCACTGACAGTTTATGAGATTTATAGCTAATTTCATGGTTTGGCTATTACACTGAAGCACCAAAGAAACTGGTATAGGCATGTGTATTCCAATACAGAGATATGTAAACAGGCAGAATACGTTGCCACAGTCAGCAGCACCTATATAAGACAACAAGTGTCTGACAGAGTTGTTAGATCAGTTACTGCTGCTACAATGGCAGATTATCAAGATTTAAGTGAGTTTGAATGTGGTGTTAGAGTCAGTGCATGAGCAATGGGGCACAACATCTCTGAGGTAGTGATGAAGTTGTGATTTTCCTATACAACCATTTCACAAGTACCGTGAATATCAGGAATCAGTAAAACATCAAGTCTCCGACATAAATACAGCTGGAAAAAGGTCCTTCAAAAACGTAACCAATGATGACTGAAGAGAATCGTTCAACGTGACAGAAGTACAACTCTTCCGCATATTCCTTCAGATTTCATTTCTGGGATATCAACAAGTGTCAGCATGTGAACCATTCAATGAAACATTATTGAAATGGGCTTTTGGAGCCAAAGGTTCACTCATGTACCCTTGATAACTGCATGACACAAAGCTTTATGCCTCACCTGGGTCCATCAACACCAACATTGGACTATTGATGAGCAGAAACATGTTGCCTGGTTGGACGAGTATCATTTCAAATTGTATGGAGTTGATGGATGTGTACAGGTATGGAGACAACCTCGTGAATCCATGGACCCTTCATGTCACCAGCGGACTGCTCAAGCTGGTGGAGGTTCTGTAATGGTGTGGGGCATATGCAGTTGGAGTGATATGTGATCCCTGATACATCTAGATATGACTCTGGTAAGTGACACATATGTGAGCATCCTGTCTGATCACCTCCATCCATTCATGTCCATTGTGCATTCCAACAGATTTGGGCTATTCCAGCAGGACAATGTGACACCCCACATGTCCACAATAGCTACAGAGCGGCTCCAGGAAGACTCTTCTGAGTTTAAACACTTCTGCCGGCCACCAAACTCCACAGACATGAACATTATTGAGCATATCTGGGACATCATGCAGTGTGCTGTTCATAAGAGATCTCCACCCTCTCATACTCTTATGGACAGCCTTGCAGGATTCATTGTATCTATTCTCTCCAACATTACTTCAACATTAGTCGAGTTAGGCGGGAGGTGAGAAAACTTGGATTTCATGGTCGAGTGGCTGCTCATAAGCCACACATCACGTCAGTAAATGCCAAACAAGGCTTCGCTTGGTATAAGGAGTGTAAACATTGGGTGATTGAACAGTGGAAAAGTGTTGTGTGAAGCGACAAATCACAGTACACAATGTGGCGATCCAATGGCAGGGTGTGGATATGGCGAATGCCCACTGAACATCATCTCCCAGTGTGCGTAGTGCCAACAGTAAAATGGTGTTATGGTGTGGTTTTGTTTTTGATGGAAGGGGCTTGCACTCCTTGTTGTTTTGTGTGGCACTATCACAGCACAGGTCTACATTCATGTTTTAAGCATCTTCTTGCTTCTCACTGTTGAAAAGCAATTTGGGGTTGGCGACCGCATCTTTGAACACAATCAAGCACCTGTTCATAATGCACAGCCAGTGGCAGACTGGCTACATGACAATACATCCTTGTGATGGACTGGCCTGCACAGAGTTCTGACCTGTTTCCTATAGAACACCTTTGGTATGTTTTGGAATGCCGACTTCATGCCAGGCCTCACCGACTGACATTGATACCTCTCATCAGTGCAGCACTCTGTAAAGAATGGGCTGCCATTCCCCAAGAAACCTTCCAGCACCTGACTGAATCTGTGCTTGTGAGAGTGGAAGCTGTCATCAAGTCTAAGGATGGGCCAACACCATACTGAATTCCAGCATTTCCAATGGAGGCCACCACAAGCTTGTAAGTCATTTTCATCCAGGTGTCTGGATACTTTTGACCACAAAGTGTATGTTACTTAAGTGTTTCTTCAACTGGTGGGTCTTGATTCCTGGACGAACGTCCTAGTGCTTTGTGCACATGTTGTCCAACCTTGGCCCTCTGTAAATCTAAGCACATGTTTGCACAACTACAGCAATCCTTCTTTATATTGGGCCAAACAAATTTGTCCATTATCTGTTTGATGCTGGTGTTTATTCCCAGATGAGCCAGCCTATGGATGATGTTAAATAATCCCCATCACAATTTCTTGAGTATAAAAGTCGCAGTTTTCACTGTGATATGTTGCACCAAACTCGGAAATGTTCACCAGCAGATAGTATTTGCCGCAGACATAACATGAATGTACTATCATAACAGAATTTGGTAAGTTGTTGGTATGTCTCTTGTGCTGCAAGTTAACTCCTTGTAGCCAATAGCCTCAGAGATTGATTCCAATCATAGCAGGGAATCTTCCATGACATTCTCAGGTCCTTTTATATGCTGCAGGTCTGTCATGAACTGGGTGATGAATTCAAGTTGTCTAAATTGTTGCGGTGAGCACCCATCCTTGTTACTGCTGAAGGCAAAAGTAATCAGCTTGTGGTCTGTGAAAACTGTGAATGGCCTGGCTTCCACTTGTGGCCAGACATGTCTGACAGCTTCATAAATTGCCAACAATTCCCTATTGTAAGAGCTCCATTTAACTTGTGACAATGTAAGATTATGGGAGAAGAAGCCCATGGGCTGCCAGTGGCCTGTGACATGCTGGTTTAGAGCTGCACCACTGCATTGTTGGCTAGCATCTTTGACAATTCCCATTTGCACATGAGGAACTGAGTGTGTCAACATGATTACCTGATATTGCTGCTCCAAAGGTAGATATTGTCTGTAGAAATTAACTGCTCCAAGTACCAGTTGATTAGGAGCCAACAAGCCACCTTCCTAGATGCTGACCTCCACCTCAAAGATGTCAGTACCTCCATCCATATCAAACCTACTAACCACCAGCAATACCTCCACTTCGATAGCTGCTACCCATTCCATACCAAGAAGTCCCTTCAGTACAGCCTACCCACCCATGGTCTTCACATCTGCAGTGATGAGTGATCCCTCTTGAAATATACCAAAGGTCTCACTGAAGTCTTCACAGATCATAATTATCTTCCCAACCTTGTACAAAAGCAAATATCCCGTGCCTTATCTTTCCAGTCTCCCACCACCTCCCAAAGTCACACCATCTGGTCAGAAAGAAGCATTGCCTTTGTAACTCAGTATGACCCAGGAATGGAGCAACTGAATTATATTCTCCACCAGGGTTTTGACTACCTTTTGTTATGCCCTGTAATGATAAATGCCCTGACACTATCCTTCCCACCCTTCCCACAGTGAAGTTCTGCTGTCCACCGAACCTACACAATATACTCATCCATCCTTACACAACCCCATACCTCATGGCTCATATCCCTGTAATAGACCTAGATGCAAGACCTGTCCCAATACATTCTCCCACCACCACCACCTACTCCAGTCCAGTAATGAACATTACCTATCCCATCAAAGGCAGGGCTACCTGTGAAACCAATCATGTCATCTACAAGCTAAGCTGCAACCACTGTGCTGCAGTCTATGTGGGCCTGACAACTAACAAGCTACCTGTCCGCATCAGTGGCCACCAACAAACTGTGGCCAAGAAACAGGTTGACCACATGCTTGTTGAACATGCTGCCAAACATAACGTCCTTCATTCCAATGACTGCTTCACAGCCTGTGCCATTTGGATCTTTTCCACCAACACCAGCTTTTCTGAACTGTGCAGGTGGGAACTCTCCTTGTAATACATCCTACGTTCTTTAACCCTCCTGGGCTCAACCTTAGTTAGTCACTGTCCTCACCCATCCAGCCCCTTCCCTGTTGCCATTCCAGTACTACACAACCATCATTCCACCATCACACTCAGTCTTTTTACTTCTCTCCCTTTCTGATACTTTCCATCCCCACCTCTTCTGTGCCCTCAGTCTAACCTACAGCAGTTCACTGTCTGCCACGCCCACCATGCTATACCTCCCCCTCCCTGCCCCAGCCTCCTCCTTACCACCACCCAGTCGCCACTCCCATCATGCACTGGTGCTGGTGCTCACAGTGTGGTTTCAGTTGCCTGAGACTGCACTTGTGTGTGAGAGTTGCGTTTGTGTGTGTGTGTGTGTGTTGTGTGTGGCTACATCTATTGTTGACGAAGGCCTTAATGGCCCAAAGATGTATTTTTGTTGCGCCTATCTGTAACCCAGCATCTCCACTATATGGTGAGTGGCAAGGAGTAACTGTTTAAAATCTTTATACTTCTGCATGGTGGGCAGGCTGAGTATTATATCTGCATTGACCATTGCTGTTTCATTGTCGAGTGCACTATCAGCAATCATAAATTTGGTTTCTTCATTTACAATGCCATAGAGCTGGAAAGTCATATTGAGCATTGCAAGCCATAATTTGGGTTTATCAGAATGAGATGCGGTGGATGTATTTTCTTTTCACTACTGTTATCTGCTGAACGGCCACTCCTAGATGCTGTAGTAAAGTTCAGTGCAACATTTTCCTGGTTTTCAATGTTGCATTGTAAATCTTCATTGTGGTTCAATAAAGCATCGTGCCAATCTGTAGTACTCCATGTGTCATGTGGACATGCCATCTTTGTAGTAGAAGATACTGAACAGTGCTGCATTTTCTTGTCTACAATGGAATTCAATATACGGAGTCCCCACTTGTCAACCACAGTTTATGCCTGTCTGATAAAGAGATCAACAAAGCAGTCAAGCAATAACTTTTTATTTCTTTAAGCTCAAATGTGAATCAACAGAAAAAATCTAAGTCAATGCAAAGAATACTCATCAAAATCAAAGAATAAAGCAGATTGTCTGTGCGCTCGTTGCATTCACAGACGTTCCTCAGGTGATTCCCACAAGATCACTGGAAATTCTGCTTTTGTAAATAATAATGTAAAAGGTAGATTAGAAGCTACATTTTAACAGTTCTTGTTATAAACATGAGTGGAAGCATTAATATTGTGTGGAATAATGTAAAATAGTGCAAAAAGTATATTTTTCTAATTGCACCTATAGTCATAATCTTTGACCTAAATTTATGGATGAGAATCACACAGGAAAGAGTAAAATAAATTTCTTTTTCATTTGTTTTGTGACTGATATGTATGGACATTGCTGCAGGTTAGTTAAACAAGGAATGTTTTGTGAAAACTATAGGTTGTGGTTTCGCTGGGGCAATCGTAGATTATACAAGAAAGACCAGAAATCAACGAACAGGAGCTGAAGATTTGTCCCCTTCAGACGGAATTAGAAATTGTAACAAACTGAATTAAGGCAGCTAAAGGGGAGGGAAGAAAAAAAAAAAGTAGCGAGCAGATGGTGAACAGGGGGAAAAATTGTAAGCAAATTTGAAATTTAGTTAAGTAATAGATTTTGCTTGCTACCAAAATTAGAGAAGGAAAGGAGCAGCTACTGAGCATGCATGTATGGGTTTTGGGGAGGTACTATGACCAGCTATGGGGTAGCTCAACGGTAAAGTGAGTACACATTGAACTGAGAGAACTCCTTCAGATTGATGCCAGATCTCATATCCAGTAATCACTATCACTTTCACAGGAATATTCTTCTCAGGGCCTCCACCAGAACAGAAGGGGTAAGGACAAGTTAGCAGATCTATTAGAGAAAACACAAAGTGGACTGCTAACACACACAAGCAAATTCCAGTGGTTATACAGGTCAAGTGAGACACCAACATAAAGGCAAATACCAAAATCAGACAGACAGCAGTAAAGAAAATTAAATCAACAAAGACTCTCAGTTCATCTTATAATAATAGAGGGAACTGTTGTGGCGTAGCCAGACAGCCACGCCACTCGGAAGTAGCCGAAAGGCACACGTACACACACACCAACTGGCGTGAAGTCTGGAACAGGATAAGTTATAAATACACTAAAGAAAAGTATGCAGCTCCTCGGATACTTAACTTTATTCCATCATTGTGGTACATCTCTATTGACGATACAAGTGAGACTATCTCCAGATACGCGCCTTGCTAGGCCGTAGTCATGGACTTAGCTGAAGGCTATTCTAACTGTCTCTCGGCAAATGAGAGAAAGGCTTCGTACGTGTAGTCGCTAGCAAAGTCATCGTACAACTGGGGCGAGTGCTAGTCCATCTTTCTAGACCTGCCATGTGGTGGCGCTAGGTCTGCAAGTACTGACAGTGGCGACACGCGGATCCGACATGCACTAATGGACCGCGGCCGATTTGAAGCTACCACCTAGCAAGTGTGGTGTCTGGCGGTGACACCACAGGAACAATGAAGTCAAGTTGCTTCATCAGAATATTTGGGAAGTAAAAAATAAAGTAAATGAGTGGTTAATTTATTTGCAATATCTTAGTAGCTGGAAAGAAATTGATATAATGTCTTTGTCTGAATGCCATAGAACCACATGGATAGAAAATTAAAATGTAAGTGACTATATGTTAACTGCCTATTCATGTAGAGCTAATATGGATAAAATAGGAGTTGACACATTCATAATAAAGAGATATAAATGCAAAAATGTGGAGATAACCAAGTTCTATGTCAATCATGATATAGAAGTATGTGCTTGTGAAGTTGCTATAGAGAACTAGAAAATTTGTAATTGTTACAGTAACAGGTATCCACTGGGTAGTTGGGAAATGTTCATTAAGGTACAGATTATTAATATGTGGTGATTTTAATGTAAATTTCTTGAAAGAATCTGACAGCAAAAGTGATCTACAGGTGCTTTAGCCACTCATAATTTCACATCAGTCGTAAAGTTCCCTACCCAAGTTGCTTTAGATAATAGTATCCTTATCGATAATGTATTCATTCAGCAACCAACATAATTAAATTACAAATGAAGACAGTGAGGATAACATTCAACATTTTACCCAAAGCTTATTGTAGACCCAATTTCAGACAACTGAAGATTATGTTTCTGCCAACACTGAATATCTTGCAGTAGGTAGTGCACCTGAAGAAGGACTATTGTAGTTACCAGCAGTATGGCATGTACAATACCAGAAATAAATATGAGCTGGTTTTATTGCATTTTAGCACTTAAAAAACTCAGAAGTGGCTTGTACATAGATCATTTAAATTATTCAGTGTCATTCCTCTGTGCACCAGCGAGCTATTATTATAAAAATTAGAAATTTTTAAAATTTTTGCATCTTTGTATTTTACTTGACTGATTTATTGGTGATCATGGAGGTAAGAATGGATTCACATGTTTGGTACTCCTTAAATTCCATAATTATTTATTTTTCACAACAGAATATCACATCAAAAGCTTCGCTAAGTTCAAGAAATATTCCAAAAATGTTGTGTCAATTATCTGCTGCAATCATTACTTCATCTAGAAAGGCAAAAATAGATGACTGTCTGACCTGTCAGCTCTGAATCTGTGTTGTAAATCACTTATTAGCATTGCTTTTCTTTTAGAGATGCTGTCAGTATCCTAAGATAAGGCTCTTCAAGAATTTTACCAAAGCATGACAAATTGATACAGGGCTGCAGTTCTCAGCTTCACATTTGTCTCCTTTTTTATGCAGAGATGTTACTTTGCAGTTTTCAGATTTTTTGGAATATACCACCCACAAATGTTAAACTGGAAATTAACTGTTAGTAAATACTACATTTGCTTTGATTACAATATCCAGTGTTCCATCAGGATCCTCTGAATATATTTTGGGCAATCTTTTTATAATCATAGACAATTCATCAGGTGTTGCAGGAGACATGAATAGCATTCTTGTATGAATTTTTAATCTGATTGTAGTTTATTGCTACCTGGTTCTGTCTATTGTTGTTTGGCAATAAGATTTTGCACTGTAGGCTATTTGAAAAGTAAATGTTAACTGTACTAGCCCCTAATGAGAGGTTAATCATTTAACTGTTATTTTGATTAAGTTTTATGTCACTGTAGTCTAATGACATTGCACCTGTTTATTTTCATATGGTCGTTGAAGTTGCTTTTGTCTTGTTCCTGGAATTTTCTATTTGATGTCATATTTTAACCTCTTTGCTTTTGATATCACTTGTCTAAATATTTGTTCAGATTGTTTAAAATAATGAAGACAAGATTTGTGGTTTGCATTGAGTAGGCTTAAAATATTCCATCATTCTGGCAAGATATTTGCATTCCTGCTGTGATTCACTTGTTTAAATCTCACACAGAATTTTTAATGATGATTGTTTGGAAAAGGCTGTTTCAAAACAGTTTTTGTATGTGACCATAAATTTATCAGATTCCATATAGAAAAAAAACCACTGATATCCATCTGTTGTAGTATTCTAGATCACATTCTGAGCTGAAACATAATGAGGTATCTTGAACAAAACTACCTTCTCCTTGTCAACCAGCAATGATTCTGAATAAATAGCTCATGCAAACACCAACTCACACTTTTATCATATAACATCCTGAAAGCCAAAGATCAAGGCAATCAGGTAGATGCACCATCTCTTGACTTTCAAAACCCATTTCACTCAGTACCACACATCAGCACATATTAACAAAGATATGATCATGTGGAGTCTCAAACAAATTTCTTAATAGGGAGCATGCAGCACGCTATCTTTGAAGAGAGTCCTTGACTGTTATAGAAGTAACTTTGAACATGTGCCAGGGAAATGTGTTAGCACCTTTGGTCTTCATGTTGTATATTAACAACCCGTCAGACAACATTAACAGTGACCAGAAATTTTCTGCAGAAGATGCAGTTATCTATAATCAAGAACTGACTGGTTCAGAAATGTAAAGCTGTACTCTTCATAAAACACCAAAATGTAGCATTCTATGTTTTATATATCACTGAATCAGAATTACAATAAGTCAACTCATAGAAATATCTGGGTTTAACCATTTGTAAGGATGTGTACTGTAATGATCACATAGGTTACAGTTGTAGATAAAGCAGGTGGCAGACATAGGATCATTAATAGGGTACTGTAAAAAGGCAATCAGTCTAAACAGGAGGTAACTTACAGAAATACTTACGTGAACATGATAGAACACTGTTAGAGTGGCATTTATTCCAAATAGTAGTATTAAATGTATATAAATTTGAAGCACAAAACATAATTAGAGATGCTGCATGGAGTGAGAGAGGCAAGGCTTGTTTATTTCAGCACCACTCCTCTCCCCTTGACAGGGTGTTTGATGGAGAGCTTGATTCCTCCACTCCCCAGACATTTATATTAGTGCTCAAGGAAAACTGGAAAGACCGCATTAGTCTGCCTAACACATACAGTGTGCACATGCTTTCCTTATATCTGTGTTTTGATCCCACAAAAGAATACCACACAATGACTGGTACAACAAACTTAAGTCTAGGAAACAACTTTTTATAATGGGTGCACTAGCTACAAAGTGGCCCACAGTAAGAATCCAATAACACATATGAAGAGGTGAATGTGTATGGAGTTAGAGCTGTCTAGACCTGTTTCTAAATGTTGTGGCCAGCTGGTAAGAGTGTGAGGAAGAGATACTGTGCACACAGTCATGTGTGAGGGCATCTAACAGTTGTTGGACTTCTAGCTGTGTCTCCTGACTTCTGTGGCACACCTTGCGACTGTGCACCTGGATCTTGGATGTGGATCTATGTGGGTCACTACAGTCTCAGCATACTACCTGTAAATCAGTAGAAGGTGGAAAACTTTAAAATACATGCATTTACTATGAACCTTAGGAGTCTACCAATACTGTGTACAGTCATACTGTAGTTGACATCACATCTAGATTAGATTAGATTAGATTAATACTAGTTCCATGGATCATGAATACGATATTTCGTAATGATGTGGAACGAGTCAAATTTTCCAACACATTACATAATTAAGTTAATTTAACAACATACTTAAGTTAATATAACAACTTTTTCATTTTTTTGTGTTTTTTATTTTTATTTTTTTTAATATATATTTTTTTTAATTTATATCTAAAAATTCCTCTATGGAGTAGAAGGAGTTGTCATTCAGAAATTCTTTTAATTTCTTCTTAAATACTTGTTGGTTATCTGTCAGACTTTTGATACTATTTGGTAAGTGACCAAAGACTTTAGTGCCAGTATAATTCACCCCTTTCTGTGCCAAAGTTAGATTTAATCTTGAATAGTGAAGATCATCCTTTCTCCTAGTATTGTAGTTATACACACTGCTATTACTTTTGAATTGGGTTTGGTTGTTAATAACAAATTTCATAAGAGAGTATATATACTGAGAAGCTACAGTGAATATCCCTAGATCCTTAAATAAATGTCTGCAGGATGATCTTGGGTGGACTCCAGCTATTATTCTGATTACACGCTTTTGTGCAATAAATAGTTTATTCCTCAGTGATGAATTACCCCAAAATATGATGCCATATGAAAGCAACGAGTGAAAATAGGGGTAGTAAGCTAATTTACTAAGATGTTTATCACCAAAATTTGCAATGATCCTTATTGCATAAGTAGCTGAACTCAAACGTTTCAGCAGATCATCAATGTGTTTCTTCCAATTTAATCTCTCGTCAATGGACACACCTAAAAATTTGGAATATTCTACCTTAGCTATATGTTTCTGATTAAGGTCTATATTTATTAATGGCGTCATACCATTCACTGTACAGAACTGTATGTACTGTGTCTTATCAAAATTCAGTGAGAGTCCATTTACAAGGAACCACTTAGTAATTTTCTGAAAGACAGTATTGACAATTTCATCAGTTAATTCTTGTTTGTCAGGTGTGATTACTATACTTGTATCATCAGCAAAGAGAACTAACTTTGCCTCTTCATGAATAGAGAATGGCAAGTCATTAATATATATTAAGAACAACAAAGGACCCAAGACTGACCCTTGTGGAACCCCATTCTTGATAGTTCCCCAGTTTGAGGAATGTGCTGATCTTTGCATATTATGAGAACTACTTATTTCAACTTTCTGCACTCTTCCAGTTAGGTACGA
Organism: Schistocerca cancellata; assembly: GCF_023864275.1. Taxonomy (NCBI): domain Eukaryota; kingdom Metazoa; phylum Arthropoda; class Insecta; order Orthoptera; family Acrididae; genus Schistocerca; species Schistocerca cancellata. The sequence continues at coordinate 1,097,874,044 of NC_064626.1, read as the reverse complement.
ATTAAACCATTTGTGCACTGTCCCACTCATGCCACAATACTTGAGCTTGCCTAGCAGAATTTCATGATTTACACAATCAAAAGCCTTTGAGAGATCACAAAAAATCCCAATGGGTGGTGTTCGGTTATTCAGATCATTCAAAATTTGATTGGTGAAGGCATATATGGCATTTTCTGTTGAAAAACCTTTCTGGAAACCAAACTGACATTTTGTTAGTACTTCATTGTTACAGATATGTGAAGCTACTCTTGAATACATTACTTTCTCAAAAATTTTGGCTAAAGCTGTTAGAAGGGAGATTGGACGGTTATTGTTGACATCAGATCTATCCCCCTTTTTATGCAAAGGTATAACAATAGCATATTTCAGTCTATCAGGGAAAATGCCCTGTTCCAGAGAGCTATTACACAGGTGGCTGAGAATCTTACTTATCTGTTGAGAACAAGCTTTTAGTATTTTGCTGGAAATGCCATCAATTCCATGTGAGTTTTGCTTTTAAGCAAGTTTATTATTTTCCTAATTTCAGAGGGAGAAGTGGGTGAGATTTCAATTGTATCAAATTGCATAGGTATGGCCTCTTCCATTAACAGCCTAGCATCTTCTAATGAACACCTGGATCCTACTATATCCACAACATTTAGAAAATGATTATTAAAAATATTTTCAACTTCTGACTTTTTGTTCGTAAAGTTTTCATTCAATTTGATGGTAATACTGTCTTCCTGTGCTCTTGGTTGGCCAGTTTCTCTTTTAATAATATTCCAAATTGTTTTAATTTTATTATCAGAGTTGCTGATTTCAGACATGATACACATACTTCTGGATTTTTTAATAACTTTTCTTAATATAACACAGTAGTTTTTATAATGTTTGATGGTTTCTGGGTCACTACTCTTTCTTGCTGTCAGATACATTTCCCTATTCCGGTTACAAGATATTTTTATACCCTTAGTAAGCCATGGTTTGTTACGAGGTTTCTTACGAGTATATTTAACTATTTTCTTGGGGAAGCAGTTTTCAAATGCATTTACAAAAATGTCATGAAATAAAATATATTTTAAATTGGCATCAGGTTCACGGTACACCTCATCCCAGTCTAACTGCTGTAGGCTTTCCCTGAAATTTGCAATTGTTAAATCGTTGACTGAACGTACTACTTTGGAGGACTGTTTAGTATTGCTGAATGGAGCTATGTCATATATTGTATCTAGCTGTGCACCATGATCAGAAAGACCATTCTCAACAGGCTGAGCATTTATCTGGTTAAACTTATCTTGGTCTATAAAGAAGTTATCTATCAGTGAGCTGCTATCCTTTACCACCCGAGTAGGAAAATCAATAACGGGTGTCAAATTGAAAGAACCGAGTAATACATTTTTCCTATTACCCTCTTTCAGAGAATCTACATTGAAGTCCCCACAAATAATAATTTGCTTCCCCCTGTCTGACAGATAGCACAACAAGGAGTCCAAATTTTTCAGAAATAGATGAAAATTTCCTGATGGGGACCTATATACAGTTACAATTATAAATGTGCCTTTATTTAATTTAAGCTCACAGGCACATGCTTCTATATGTTTCTCTACACAAAACTTTTTTGTTTCTATACTTTTTGCACAATGATAACTTTTGACATATATGGCAACTCCTCCTTTCTCCATATTTTCTCTCATTACATGTGCAGAGAGCTTATATCCACTTACATTTACCTTATCCATATCAGTAACAATGTGATACTCAGACGGGCATAGTATATCTATTTCATCCTCAGCTTCTAAATCTTCTAAACAAACCAGAAGCTCATCTATTTTATTATTTAAACTCCCAATATTTTGATGAAATATACTTACATTATTTTTAATTGTATTTTTATGAGAACCTTTCCTTATTCTAACATTTGCAGTACTCTCCTGTCTGAGTTTCTCATTGTGCTTAGGCCTAGTTGCTATACCAGTGGTCACAAGGTGTTCAGAGAGGCAGATTATGTCAACTGGGTTGGGTGACTTTAATTCATCAATGCAATTACCTAGGACTGAGATACAACTTGGTGGAGATAAAATTTCCGGTGATTGGTGAAAATTTATAATTGAAAGCTGTGGTTGGTGATCCAATGTGCTAGAATTGTGCTGTTTAATTTCTTTCCTAAACTGAAGATTTGTTTCAATCCTGACCTCTCATAGAACTTGACATCTTTCTGTCTTACCTATCCTAAAAAAGGTGCTGCTCCAACACCTGTAACCACTGGTATTTTACCATTCATGGCAGTGCCTCCCCCCCTTAAATTTCCTGCTATTACCCCAGCCAGTTTCCCCTTCCCTTTCCTGTTGAGATGTAGGCCGTGCCTGGTATAGTCCCACCTACTGAGAGAATCAACAGGAACCACACCAATGTGAGCCCCCGCACCCGACCCAAGCAGCCGTTCCAACTCCAAATTAACTCTCCCAACAAAAGAGTTCAAATGAGGCTGGTCATGGCGTCGCAGGACAGATACAAATTCAACATTGGTGTGTCTCGATGCCGACGCAATCTTTACCAGGTCACACTCTATACTGTACCCAGGATCTCTGCCGATGCTGTTCCCTGGCCCTCCCACAATAACCACGGTGTCTTCCCTGGTAAATCTTTTACAGAGTGAACCTAAATCCTCTGTCACCTGATCCAGACTAGCACTTGGTTTGAAAAAATTTGTGACCTGGTATTCTGGTCCTAATTCCTCCTGCAGAAGTTGGCCTACACCTCTGGTATGAGAACTACCTAACAACAAAACTTTCTTCCTTTTCGATGGCTTTCCTACATTCTTTTTCAATTTCCTATTGAAAGTTTGTTGTGTCCTGTCTACACCTACCTCTGCTTGAGGCTCATCAGTTTCTAACTGAAGCAACAGGTCAAACTTATTTTTGACATTCACCACAAAACTGTCAGACTTAGTTCTAGGCCTGTTCCTTCTGCTACCTGTTGCCACTTCCCACCTCTCTTTGCCCTTCTCCCTCCTTAACCTGTCCAGATCTTCCCTAGCCTGATCTAGCTCAGCCTGAAGGGCAGCAATTTTCCCCTCCCGTTCCACTATCTTCCTATCTCTGCTGCAAATCCTACATAACCACTGATGAGCCTGATCCACTTTCCCGACACCCACGCCACTGCAGTCCCCCCAGTGAAAAAAACTACTGCATCCATCACACCAAATCCCGGAACTAACAATTCTACAGCAAGTCAGGCACTTCTCACTCATGGCAAAAATAATACTTTAGCTAGAATAAATCAATTAAATTACCGAAAATCAAAAACGACGTTACAAGAATTAGGCCTATTCACAAATGTATATAAGCAAGTTTCTGATTTAAAATTCCGCTGTTTTTTCTGTGATCTGTATTAAAACAATGAAGGTATACGCTATTTATTTTATATTTCACTCGATGGAATGAAAAAAAGGACAATTAAACGAGATACTTTAACTTTGATTCTCCAAAAACGTTACGAGAATTAGGCCTATAAATAAATGTATATAAGCAAGTTTCTGATATAAAGTTACGCTGTTTTTCTGAAATCTGTATTAAAACAATGAAGTTATACACTACTTACGGTAGTTTACTTATTTGTTACCGAGAAATTAGTTAAATTACCGTGAAACAAGAAACAAACACGTTTACAAAATTTAAGCCTAAGCGCGACTTCGCGAAGTTACGATCTTTTCGTGTTTTCTGAAAAAATACGCAAAGAAAAGTCAAACCTTTAACGGCAAGACTAAATGATACACTAATGCATGTATTTAATTTGTTGTCAGCGTTCAACTAAATTATATTCCTGTCTAAATCAGTTAACTTTCTGGAAATGGTTTCTGGCGTCACTCACTCGGCGGCCATCTTTTGCCAAACAATGTTCCTGTAGTACAACAAATTTAGTTGTGCATATTTTGTCTGATACCAAAATTACAACACTAGCTCATTTTACATATGCACAGCAATTTAGTATTAACTGAATATTTTCCATGCTCTCAAATGTCGTGCAAAAGGTTTATGTGTTTCTTTATTTTGGAATCTGAAATCACTTTTTTGATTGATACAGGTTCAGTCAAGACATTAATTAATCAACAGACCTGTCACCAATCAGGTGCATCACATTTTTGCCTGTCCCCCTAAACAGCCAAAGGATTATAATAGAAAAAACTGCAGAGTTCATACTTGACACAACATGGTTTCATAAAAAATAGCTGTAATAGTGGTTGCCATGTAAGTTCAATAAAACATTCATGTTGAGATGCCTTCATAAACTTTTGCTTTAAGTACTAAGTGATGTAAATATGATTTTTGATAATATTGCTTTAAGTAGAACTGACAATTTCTGTCACAAGTAATGTCACATTATCTTAACTACGTCTTAGTTATGCTTACTGCCCTGTATCACACTCTGGCCAAACACTATCCCACATCAGTTTTTGAGAATGACTGGAGAAAACCCAGAGAATCAATTCAGTAGGCTACATAGTATAGAGCACATTGAATCTGTGTCAGCTAATGGGTGAGACAGAGATACAACTGTGCTTGAGAAATTCATGAGTCTGTATGTAGCTACAGAGATTTTAAAAGCACAATAAATTTGCAGTCTGCCGCAGAAGTATAATCCATCATCAGCAATGATCAGCTACTTTCAAAACTAGCCAGTTCAAAAATGTGTGTGAGTTCTTAAGGGACCAAACTGCAGAGGTCATCAGTCCCTAGACTTACACACTACTTAAACTATCTTAAACTAACCTATGCTAAGAACAACACACACATCCATGCCTGAGGGAGGACTCGAACCTCCAGCAACAGGGGCCGCTCAGTCAGTGACATGGTGCCTCTAACTGCACGCCAACTAGCGTACTTCTAAAAAGAGACTTGCAGATGTATATCTGGAATCACCAGTAGCTGAGGTTTCACAGTGTGTGTCTGTATGAAACACACAGTTTTGGTTGTGAATCACAAAGCATGCTCAATCTGAAAGGCCATATGCATTAGCAACACTTAAGGAACCAATTTCCAGCCTTCCTCAGTAATATTAAGTATTATATTAAATTTATTCCCAATGTACCCCAGTTGTGCAGCTACTAAACAGACTTAGGAGCAAATGCTACTACGCATTCCACTCATGAAAAAGGAAACTTAAATCTCCCTTATGCTTAGCAATATCCAAGCCAGGTTAGTGACTGGTAATACCAGCATATGCATCAGACTAACATTCAGTTGGAGCTGTTATTTATTCAAATTACTGATAACAGTTGTGGAAACCTTGAGTACAACAAGAACATATTGGACATAATAATAAACAATTTACTTGTCCACCATCTTTTTTAGAAAATTATCATTTGAGAATTACCTGCAGGATGAAAGCAGTAGTGACAGAAAATATATTTCATGCCATTGCAATCGAGTAAATATTAACTTACTAACAGCAGATACACAGCATCTCTGTAGCATAAATGAGGTGGCAGCAATGTTTTTCAAAGTCTCAGCTATCTGTCTAATTTACTTGATCAGTTTTAGATGGAATAAACATGAATAGTATTAAGCGGTATAGCCAAAGTTTATTGTTAATTTGGCATACAGATTAAACTGCTGTGATTTCCCCAGCTTTCATTGATGTATACTGTGACATGTCCACATCCCTGAACGTCCTTCTTCCCAATGGAATCTAGAGAACACAATGACTGCATTAGTGAATGCAGTGGGATTAATTGTGTATTCAAATTAACACTTGTGCATGCCCAGAGCCCAGTATGAGGGGTGTACTGTACAAAGTAATAGAATAAGAAGTACTCATCATAACCTATTCCAAAAAAATTCCACATGTCCATATGGAGTAAAGTTTCATCTGGCAACTGACCACAAAACAGGAGTCATTTTCATATCCTCCAACATCACACAACAACAGAGCAATATTGACAAAGCTGGGTACTTTTTCCTCGGCATGTACAACTGTGAAATTTATTGCACATTGTGATGTAGCAGACCAGGAAACACTATAATGATGCAATTGATGGCAATACCGATCGTCATCCTGTTACACAGGTCACATACAAGACACGAATTTTGTAAATTACTGTTAACACTGACATACTTAATTTCACTTGAAAATTAGTTTTTAATAGTCATTATGCTTAAGTAGGTTTGCTTCCTGTTTTAAGATTATCTTTATTTTACATAAAAGTACTTTTACAGAAAATTCTAGAATATCAGTTTGTGGCATCGATAGGTCATATCGACCACACAAATTACAATCTTTGGAATATTAACTGCTCTGTCAAGCCGCCACATTTGATTCCATCTGCCTTTGTACTTCATGCAGTGTTCATGTGTATCAGTCTTTATGGTAAAATATATGTGTATATAGAAAACTTGGGAACTGTTTATTACATATATTACGATCCATATCCAGAACTCCCATTTTGTTGGCCCTGGACAAAAAAGTTCTATGTCTTCTGCAACTTCTGCACTGGTCATATAGAATCAACAGGTTTCACGTCTGACGCCACGGCTACATCACTGAACATTCTTTACGAAGATTCGGAGGACCAGTTCTTACAACCAGGCCAACACAACCTTCCACCATTGGTTATTTCACAGCCAACAGACAACGATCTACGATCTTCGACGAGGATAACCTCTACTTTAGCAACTCCACAACGACCAAGTGTTACACAGTTATCTCAAACAATGGACTCAGGCTTTGTTTTGCCAGATTACACACAACAACAAGTGGACAGTGAAGTGGACAATCTACTAAATAGTGTGACAATCAATCACTCACATGAAGTTCAAAGGGACTGAAATTCGCACACGTGCTTTGATCTTCTATGCACCCTGATGTCGGTTAAGGTAGTGCCGTGTGCAGTGCCGCCATTTGTTCAAAATGCACATGCAGTCAACTATTACCAAGCTATGCCAGCCTTGCCTTCCTCACAGATCAGTAAAATACATTTTATGCATCCAGTTCACCACAACAAACTACTGTATCGGCGGCCCAGTTTCACGACCATGTGGGTACGAGTGCACCCAACATAGCCTCTTCACCCAGCAACATTGTACTGTGACAGTGCAACCACTAACAGGGTTCACCAGTGTTTTATGGTCCCCCACAAAGGGTGCATGGCCAGTGTTCGGAAAACTCTCATTGTTGCCACTTTAAGCTCAAGGCCACCCCCCCCCCCTACCCCCCTCACCCATGGGGGGTCCTCGATTCTGACCGTACAACTGCTCGCTCCTTCCGCAGTACCGTCTGCATTTTCCGCGCCGGCCTTGCACGTCATTTCTGAGTTGGACAATGTCAGTGCTATTCCTACAATTTCCTGTCCAGTTTACAGGCCCTCATTACGTACTGCTCCCCTGTTCGCTCCCACGGTACTGACCGTGCCTGCCACGTCATGATTTTGGGTGTCTTCAGAGACATTACAACCATCCGTTGTTCCGAACGTGTGTGCTAGTAACGTTTCCGCTCTGGTGATGCTGGATCCCAGCATGAACTCTTGTGCAGCGAGACCGCAGGCCTTCCGAGACACACCAAAGCCACCTTTGTCTCCACCTCCAGGCTGCCTACTCGAGCTACCTCCCCTATATGAGGACAATCCAGTTTCATGGTTTGCACTGGTGGAGCACCTCTTCGAGGTGCATCAAGTGACTGATGACAACTCCAAGTTTCTATGTTTGGTCACACACTTTCACAACCATGCAGATTTAATTTGTGATCTCCTACTTTTGCCTCCAACACCACTGAGGTATGAGTTCACCAAGAAAACAATATTGGACCGACTTGCCTGCTCGCCACAGGAATTGATAATTAAGATTCTGTACGAGGAGCACCTGGGGGACCGCACTCCATCACAACTTTGGTGCCACCTCAGGTTATTCGTGAACACATGATGCCAAACATCACTCTGTGGGCGGTATGGTCTTTCCAGTTACCTACCGACCTACAGATACCCCTACTGCTGCACTCTTTTGAGTCTATTGGTTCTTGCCTATGCATCACAGATCAGCTGTATGTGCTCCTGTGCCAGAAACACCCAGCTCATCCCCTGTCGCTGTGTGACACTACACCTCCTGTTTACTTGCCATTTGCAGTCAGGGGCAGGGCCCATTCTGCTTCCATGCCTTCTATGCTGCCAGGCAGTACTCATTTGCTCTCTCCTCTTTCCGAGCACTCAAGACTCGCCCACACTCCATACGTCCTGGTTTACATCACAGAACATATCAACCCCATGCCAAACATAAACAATTTCACTCATATGTTATCAGGTGCCACAATCTTCAGTGTGACTGACTGCAAATGTGCTTACCACCAGTTCCTGTAGCACCGGAAGACATTCCAAAGACTGCGATCATCACACCACTCGGTTTGCTCCAGTACAGCTTCATGCCATTCGGTTTAAAGAATGCGGCACAAACATGACAACGTTTCATTGACTCAGTCTTACGATGATTCGAGTTCTGTTTCGCACACCTGGATGACATACTCATTTTCAGCAAATTGACTGAAGACAACGAAGATCATTTACCCCAGGTCCTCCAGACTTTGGCATCCAATGGTGTCGAGGTCAACAAAGAAAAATTCCAATTGCATCAGTCTTCTGTGACATTTTTGGGTTACACTGTCTCCACAGATGGAATACAGCCTCCCAAATCCCGCATGTAGGCTATCACATCTTTGCCACCCCCAGCTGTGTACAAAGAACTCAGAAGTTTCCTAGGTACTATAAATTACTAGCGCTGTCATGTACCTTCTGCCGCTGCAGTGCAGGCCCCGCTGATGGACTCCCTCTCTGGCAAACAAACTTCGGGCATTAAACCAGTCCATTGGACTGAACCCATGCTAGAGGCTTTCAGGGCTCTTAAAACTGCTTTAGCTCACACAGTCATACTCACCACCCTGATCCCTCTGCCGATTTGTTCATCACTACGGACAACAGCGACATCGCGTTTGGGGCAGTATTACAACAAAGCAGAGGTGACACAGTTTCACCACTTCATTTATTCTCCAAAAAACTGTCTACAGCACATAATAAATATTCCACATTCGATAGAGAGCTTCTGGCAGTGTATGAGGCCATCAAACATTTCCGCACTGACACTGAGGGCCATCTTTCTTCATTCTTACTGATCACAAACTGCTGGCAGATGCCTTCTGCAAACCACTGCTACAACTGTGGATGAAATAAACTTGAGTAGAATTCTGCTATGAATAGTCCAAATATTTTGTGAAGCACTACATGCCTCATCAGATGTTTATCACCATTTCCACCTATGGCACAAGTTTAACCACAACAGTAGTTTACGGTTTGTTTGTGGACAAAGAAAACTCATGACTGCTTCCCAACTTTACATTCAGCTTGGCACACTTACTGTAGTAAATGTGTAGTAGACTCTAAGAAGAGTGCTATATTTTAGGTATGTGCATCTATACATCTGTGGACCCCATAAGCATCAGTCAAGAAGAAAAGAAAAAGGGTGTGAATTTTTAAGGTCAAAAATATATCCTCTCCAGTCAATTAGGACTTTCTCAATCTCTATGGGGTGCACCACAGTTAGCATGGTTGCACAATATTGTGTCAAACTGGGGAGATGAGGCCTGATGTCGTTCAATCCTAGGCCACTTAAAAGTCAGTTCTGGTGGGTAACTTTAGGTTTGTTTGGGGAGTTCTCCCCATATTCATCTAGTTAGGAATGTCTATCCTAGGCAATACTTTACTCCAACAATCCAAAAAGTATAGTTTTCAAAACACATTTTATTCAACTTTAATTGTATCAGTCAACATTAAATATGTAAGATATGAAAATAACATGACCAGGTTTGAAGTTTTACAAGCAAACAAAGTTTTATATAAGGTGCCACCCAAAATATCCCAGAAAGTTATTGTAAAAATCAGGAAACTATACTTACATCCTAATGTCCTCTGTCACCTTCAAAGTAGTCACCTTTGGCATGTATGTAAAGATCCTAATATTGTTCCCATTTTTGGAAGCATTCCTGGAAGTCTGCAGGATGAAGGGTGTTCAGGATCTATTGCGATTCCACTTGTATGTCTTCAGCCGTGCCAAAACATTGCCTTTTCAGTGCAATTTTCACCTTCAAGAACAGATGGAAGTCACATAGGGCTAGATCTAGTGAGTAGAGTGGGTGGGGGCTATTGCCATGTTGTTTCTGGTCAGGAATTCCTTCATGGTGAGAGAGGTTTGCACTGGTGCATTGTCATAGTGTGCCAACCAGTCTTTCTTTTTCCACAACTCTGGCCAATTGCACCTAACATTTTCTGTCAGTTGCCTCAAAACCTCACAGCAAAGATGTCCATTGACAGTCTGACCATGTAGAAAGAACTCCTTATGCACAATTCCCTGAATGTTGAAAAAAATGATCAGTGTTTACTTCATGTTTCTGCAAACTTTATGAGCTTTTTTTCAGCCTTGGAGAAGAAGGCGTTTTCCATTTTGATGACTGCTGCTTCATTTCAGAGTCATAACTGTACACCCAAGGTTCATCATCTGTTACAACTCTGCATGAGAACTTTGGACACTCTTGAACTCTTTGTTGTAGTTCAATGCCCATCTGAATCCTGAGGTTTCATTGGTCAATGCCAAGAAGCTGAGGGACGAACTTTGCTGCAACTCATCTCACATTTAGTTCAACGGCTAGAATTCGTTGACATGTACCATGTAACAGCCCACATCTGTTAAAAACATCCTGAATTGTCTGCCTTCAGTCTTCATGAATCATGTCATGCACTTTCATGATTATTTCCAGTGTTATGCACATTGACCATCAACCAGAATATTTTTCATCTTCCACAGATTCTTGGCCTTCCATGAAGTGCTTTAACAACTCAAATGTTCTTTCTTGACTGAATGCAATCTCACCAAATGTCTCCATCAGCATTTGGTGGGTTTCAGCTGCAGTTTCCTTCAACTTGAAACAGAACTTAATGTAAATTAATTGTTACTTTATGTTGTACTTCTATGTCAGAAATCTATTGTAATGAAACTAAAGAAAATTCCATAAAATTAGATTATATGAACATATCTTTTTGGTTGTAGCTTCAATTTATACTATATATGAATACATTACAGTCCCTAACTCACTTTCAGAATGTCAGCATGGCTATTATGTGTTTTAGCTAAAAATGTATATCTCCAAAAGTATTGAAGTTATTAATTTGAATTTTAACAGCATGATTGTGTTATCCATAGCATTTGGTGTACTACGTATGAAAAAGATTGATTAATATTTAAAAGTACTTCTACAGGTTCACAGAGAATACTGTATATGTAACGTATTGCATGCAGCGTTAAGCAAGTATACAGTTAGCTCGGCCCAGTAGCCAGCATCAGCATGAATACCAATTCTGCTCTCCTCCCGGCTCCAAGGCGAACTACACTTTCAATGCAGGATGACAACTCGTAATAATTTGAAATGTTATGCTATGTCATATCACAGAGTTCTGAATGATTCACTATATTTTTGACAGCCAAAGGGGGATCCGATTTGATTTCATTCTCACGTTTTTGCTAGTGTGAAAACATTTAAATTTTCAGACATGATTCAGAAAGAATTCCTATTTCTCTATTAGAATATGCTAAGCTTTTTGAGTATGACGACAGGTGTATGGATAGAGAGTTTTTGTGCTGAATGCATTACAAATGTGAGTATGAAGTACACATAGCAATTGCTAGTGTATTTAGTTTTGGTTACCACAGCCTTCTATGTATTTTGTAAGGTAGTTTTAGAAAATATCGTTTGTTTCTCTGAGCATTCTGTTCCCCATTTTCATTGTTCTGTTTGTGGTTACCAGCATTGCCATCAGCATTGTATTGTCTGTATCTGTACTTTCTGTTGAGTGCTTTAAGTTTGTGGTTTTTGTTTTTCTATGCATCTGAGATCTGGGAGATTGATAGATATGGAAACCATAGGACACTGGAGGAGAGTTTTGATGTGGGTGAGGAAATGCCATGCTCATCTGTGGGGAGTATACAAATTGAGAGTACACTATAAACCATCAGGCCAATGGAGAAGAGATCAGATGTGAATGAGGAGATGGCTGGCACATCTGTTTGCCATACACAAAGTCAGAGTCCACTGGATGGAATTTTTGTGGTATTAGAAAACCACACATTGTTGTTAATCACCACGTGAGGGAAATAAAACACAATTTGAAAGACTGGAAGCCAAGATAAAATTTTGCATTCAGAAGCTTAATGGGCAGACTGCTGAAGTTGAGCACGAATTGCTTAAAAAAAACGAAAAAGATATGGACAGAAATCACCAACAGCCTGGATAAAGAGAGCAAAGAGTGTGAAATGAAGGTCAACAACTCAGAAATGAGATAAATGCAAAGATGACAGCCATGTCCATCTGTATGGATGAGGAAAGTAAATAGCCCAAGGAAACACAAACACAAGTGTCCGTCCTTGAGCAAGAAATGTCTGAAATGTGACAAGGTAATGTTCTTGTAATGCAGGTCATGTCAGCGAATTTGCAGACCAAATTCTTGACTCACGTGGTGGACATACCACTGGTCAAGTTTGGTCAAATGTGCAGTACCCAGTTGAAGGCATACTTAAAGAATTTAGTTGCCTATCTGCATGTGAAAGATGGAAGGTAATGCTTTCCTTGTTGCATGGCAGACTCCTGACCAGGAGTAGGCTGCCTGATCTGATGTAGAAATTTGCAGGAACAGTAGTTACAAGGATTTCTGCACTCAGTTTCTGGCAATATACTGTAACATGGCCACAAAGGTAAAAGCAAAGAGAGCATATATCAGGGACAGTATGTGTCGCACAGTCATGCCAATCCACGGCAACACATACTGCTCATTCTTTTGTTCTGTTGGGATACTTGAACAACAAAATGACAGGTGAGGAATTGTGTAGTGTGATATGCTCACATTTTCCTGCTCAGGTACAATGAGCACTCATCAGAGCACTGCCAAGAAAACAGTTCCTCGGTATTTTAATGTCTTTGGATGTCATTGAGGAATACGAGTGCCGAGGGATGGTACATGCTAACACAATGAGGGAAGAAAACAGGGTGTTACAAAGGTTTGTACCTCACAATGACAGGCAGAATTGGCACAATAACAGACAAAGGATAGAAGAAGGGAATAGACAAGAGCAAAATAGACACCATGGCCCACACTAGGGAGAACAGGGCAGGAATGAAGTGCTGCATATCTGGATTCTGGATCAGAAGTGACAGCATTTTCAACATGTTTTTACGTGATACTGGTAGAAATAGGCAGTAAATTAGCTCAGATACCAGTAAGAGGAATCTCACTAATTCCTGCTTTTGAAGCAAAAAGGATAAAGGTAGAAAATCAGGTATTGGTGTTGCTAAGCAATGGAAGAAGTGGCTTCCAGGTGAATTCAGTTGTCATCTGTGGGTTGGCACTCGATCTTCTAATTGCTGATGATATACTCTTGAGTAGAGTGGTGATCATCAACTGAAGCACTAAAACCATGGTAAATCTGTACAAAGATCTGGTTGCATGGGGTACAGATAGCAGTAAGGGCACAATTAATTTAGTACAATGCAAGGAGGCTGAGGAAAGTTCATAGGTGGGCCACAGTAGCTAGAAGGTGATTTGTTAGAGGACACATACATTCCAGATGAAGTGAGTATGCTATCCAAAAGTAGTGATGAGAATTCAATGAACACTGCCAACTAAAGAGAATCTTACAGACATGATGCGGCTGGTTGTGGGTTAGAGACCATTGCCCATGAGCCTTTAGGATTTAGACTGCCAGAGGCTGTTAATGAGTACATTCCCATGACACCCCAAGTCACCCATGTGACTACAGAAGACATGTTCCAAAAGGAACATAATAACATGCAGAGAGAGAGCACAGTCAAATGCCGTGACAATAAGGGCGCTGATATAATGACAAAATTTGAAGGTGAAGCCCACACAGCAACTAAGAGGCTCATGTGAAGCAGAGAATGTGAAAGAAATTGCAGAATGGCTGAGAAGCACTGTGATGTGCACCATGGAAGTACAAGTATAGTACTTGTATATGCCCATTAGCCATTAGTAGAAAATAATGCTGTTCCACCCACGATTGAAAAATTTGTGGAATCCAGGCAGTTTTCAGTGAACCGCAAGTGTTTCTGTGCATCAAAGTGGTGATGTAAATTGATCACAACTCACGCAGAAACAAGAAGCATGGTAGATGGCATCCTGTGTACAGACGATAAGACAGAAGTGCGTGTGGAGAATGCAGAGGCTGATCCAACTGGAATACTTAGAAAAAATATATAACGTGGCCTATAACTGAGCCAGGAGCGGAGAGAGGGAATGGAGAAAACAATCATGGAATTCAAGTGCACATTCTCATTCCTACTGGGAAGGTTTTAGAAAGTGGTCCACAAATTTAGAGTAATGTGTGATCAGCTACCAATAGGAAAAAGATACTCAGTGGCCTGGAAGCACACCAGGAAACAATACAGGGCATGAAGCCCAAATTAAAGGTTATGTTTCAAGTAATAATGGTAAATTTATCCTTTCTGCAGTAGAAGCACTAACAAGAGTAGCTGTCAGGAATTTCACCTCAGAAAATTGTCAAATGTACGGAGAGCATCATAGAATGAGGGTGGCAGAATGAAGCTCCTTTGGAAAATTCAGTGGAGTAGATGAAAATTTCATTAAATGACAATAGTGGCAGTGATAATGACAATGAAACTGACATTTCAAGAATCCATCTTAGCAACCTTAGCAACAAGAGTGATTTCAGAGGGTTTTTTTCCATTATCTCCTAGGAAATGGAGCACAGGAGATACAGCTGTGGTTTTGGTGGGCACAATTTATGTCATTAAGTAACTACATAACAAAATCATATCATTGAAAATTTTGAAATTTTAATCATCTCAGGAATTCAGTCAGTATCACTCAAATTAAATATTACTGTTTACAGTATAACTGCTGTAATATGGAGACCCTGTTATTAGTATTGCTTTTGTTCTTTCTAAACAGTAGAGGTAGGCCTATTTAAAATATGTTTCCCCACCATGATGAACACACTTAATCTTATTTTTTGTTGTGTTAGAATGAAGTAGGCAGATTAGAGAAATGAAATAGTTTTATTACAAACCTGTAGGATCTGTTTCTCATGTTGAAACCATATAGGCACCCGATTAGTAGTTGATGCATGAGTAGACCATTATTCATCATATTTAACTCAAATTATCTCACATTAGAGCTCTCTGACAGAGTTCTGGTTTCAAACTTATGAAAATGTGATGTAAGCTTAAGATTTCATTCACTTAATATATTCACCTAATTTCAGTAACAACCAAGTTTCCCACATGTTGAAAATTCAGAAACATTTGTAAACTGTCTTTATATCATCTCAATAATTTGTTGCCCCAGACAAAGTTAAAATTGAACATAGCATAACTCTTTCAGAAAATATTGACGCTTTTACTTATTTATAAAATGAATAGTTTGTTTGAGTGAGTTGAATGAAATGTAAGATTACGCATGTGTTCCATGTTCGATGTGGAACTGTATTCCATGCCTCTATGTGCTCCTGCTGAGGTGTCAGTCCTTAAGTATGGGCAGACTATAGTAGATGTACTGCACTTGTGTAACTCAATGTTTTCTTTATTTATTTATTTAACCTCATCTAATTAGAGGCATCAAGCCCTCTCTTACATTGGACTGGGATTTCGCACATACAGTACCTTGTTTACATCATAGTTTCCTAAAGAATAACAATTTTAATATGACAGATAATATTAAAATGATCTGAGTGTCTGAAATGGCAGTGTTGGTAAATAATACTGCCAGAGTTAGGACTACTGCAACTGCCACTAATAGTGATAGTAATGATAATTTAATAATAATAACAATAACAATAATGAGAGTGGTGGTATAAAAAGAATTTAAAGGTGTACAAGATAGACATTGTCAGATATGGCAAGTCCAGGGGAAAGGAAACTTAAGGAGATGCACCAGCTAAGAATACTGCAAAAAGATGAAGATCTAATTGAAAAGAAGAATGTACAAAGTAAAGAGCGCCTACAGGAACAATGGTAATCCTTATTGTTGCATTAGTAGGAATGTCATTTACTGTCTTGTGAGGCTGGAGATGTTATTCAGTTCTTTATTATAATGTGGGAGGCTGTTCCGGAGTTAGATTCCTGCTACTGAGAAGTATTTTGAAAAAGTGGCTGAACGATGAAGGGTGAATGTGTTTCTGCCATGTTGTTCAGATAAGAGTACTAAGTTTGAGGAAAGGTATGAGGGACAGTGTTCATTATAAGACAGTAGATGGTATGGAAATCTCTACGCTTGTCTGCATGCAGCCAGAACAGCTGTGCGTATCTGATGAATTATGACCAAAGAGCCGAACATCACAGATATTACAAACACGTAACAAGATATTACAAACACATAACCAGTTCCAGGCCCCATATACTTTCCTGAGAAAGATGTTATAGGATAACATTGCAGTAATCAGTAATTGGCCGTATACATGTTTGTACAAGTTTCTTTACAAGTACGAGAGGGAATAGCTTTTTATATTTTGGTAGGGCATGGAGAGATGCTGATACCATCTTGCACATTTTAGTTATTGCTCATTCCAATTTAGATTTTCATCTGCTATTACTTCTAGACTCTTTGCTGAATGAGAGAAGTTGATATTTGACCCATTTAAGGTTAAAGATGGTAGGGATTCCTGGTATCTCAGGCTAATGAGCTTACAATGACGAGTAAGTATTGCTTGGATTTTGGGTGGGTTGATGTGCCCATCTCGAAAGTGCACATGGGTTGGTACTGAAATTCTCTATACCTGTCTTCAGGTTTATTGATTTTGCACTTAGATACAAGTGGAGGTTTTTGGTGTACATGAGGTATTTGCAGTAGGATAAAAGAGATGACACATCATAAACATACAATGAAAAGAGTATAGGATCTAATGCCAAAGCCTGGGGGATGCCTGATACTGTTTGCCTCCCTTGTGACTTTATAGTGCTGGACATAACACATTGCTGGTGAGATGCCAGCTATAAGCTAAACCATTGCACTGTACTTGGCAAGAAATTTAGGCTGCTAAGTTTGGCAAGTAAAATGTCAAAGTCAGCAGTGTAAAGCCTTTGTTGAAATCTAAGAAGCACACGGTAGTTGCCTCTAATGCATCCACAGCAAGCTTCAGGTCATCTGTTACCTTTATTAAGGCAGATTTTGTGCTGTGATGTTTACAGAAACCTAATTAGTATTTGTGTTGTAGGTTTTTTGTAGTTAGTAAGCCTTGGACAGTGCAGGAAGAATGCAAATAGGCTGGTAATTAGAGGCTGCTGCGGCAACATCCTTTTTAGATAGTGGCTTACCTAATCACTGTTTCCAGGCCTCAGGGAAAATGATTTTGGTTAAGGAGTGGTTGACGACATCAGTTATGGTGGGCAGTAATGGGTCAATAATAAGCTTCATCATATGGAGTGTGGGGCCAACATGTTTAGTAGATGCTGATCTCATATGAATGATGGCATTTTTCAAGATACTGCAGGACCCATGCTTTAGATAGATTTTTTTGTGGCTACAGTCATTTACCCCCCTTGAAGTAATCAATAGTATCTCTTTCATTTGTCATACAGTTTGATGGTAGGTAATGTGAAGTACTGGTTCAATTCTTTGTCCAGGGAAATGGGATCAGCCTGCAGCTTTCACTTTGATTAGACCAAGGTCACACAGGTGTCTATTTCTGTTGTCAGTTAATGTATGGACAAGCTTCAGTTTTCTTTTCCCGTAGCTTGAGTAACTCT
Organism: Schistocerca cancellata; assembly: GCF_023864275.1. NCBI lineage: Eukaryota > Metazoa > Arthropoda > Insecta > Orthoptera > Acrididae > Schistocerca > Schistocerca cancellata. The sequence continues at coordinate 1,097,856,266 of NC_064626.1, read as the reverse complement.
ACCTCACCTCTGCTTGTAAGCAATGTGATTTTCAGGCATGTGGCATAGTTTGTATGCCTGATGTACAGTATCGCTGAGATTCATGAGCTGTTTTAGTTCTTCAGTTAGCCAAGGTGCAGGTTTCTTTCTTAATTTTCCAGTCTTTAGGGGAATATATTTGTCACAGACTTGTGTGAGTTTGTTAGTAAACCCATGAAGCTTTTTGTTTATGCCTGAGAAAGGAATAGAAGATGTCCCCAGACTGTTTCTTGCACTTCAGTTGTAATTTCAAATAAATTAATGCATTTGAAGCCTCAGTATGCAGCAGCTGCAGTTTCTTTCTGGGATGTTATAGTGAGTACATCATGAAAATCGTGTAATGGATGGACATGCCAGATGCAGTTATTTGAGGGGTAAAAATTACTCTGTTTGAGAAGTTCATTGCAAGTATATCTAGGAGAACATGAGTGCTGTTCATGCAATGGTGTGGCATCATGAGATATTATGCAGTTGCGGCTGTTTCAAATCTGCATCACCGGTACAGCAGTGAAGGCTGAGCAACTCCTTGGTGGTGCTGCAGACCATGACATAAGCACCATTGCAAGGAGAGTGTGTTGCAGCACCACACATTGTCACATCATTTGAGCCAAGGAGACAAGGACTCTGGTGTTGGAGAGCAAGTGGGCAACAAGCAGTTGTCAGATGCCTGTAGAGGATTTGACTGCATGCTGTGGCTGCCATAATATGGCAGCTGCAACAAGGAGGAGAGAGCTTATCAAATACTTACTGTGGCTAAGTGCAGTTCACTTCAGGGCTAACTGGCTGGTCTTTTCCCCAAACAGAACCTGGAGGCAGCGAAATAGGGAAGTACATCATAAGATGGAGCTGTTCTCTGCCAGTTGGGTGTCAACTGATCATATAATGAGTCAGTTGTCAGCTGTTTTATGTAGTGAGCATAATTCAGTCTGATTGGCACATTATATAAATGGCAGTCACTGTTTGATTTGTGACCACATGTGTGAACCGTACAGATGCAATAGCCAAGTTTGTGTATCACCAGTGCATTTCGTCCCCTTTCAGTTTGAAGTCATCTGACTTTTCACTCATTTTTATGTAACAAACATGCACCTTATTTAACTGCCAAGCTTTACCTCAATTTTGAGAAAGGTTGTCTAGTGCAGTGGCTGCATCAATAAATGTTTTGACTGCCTGCGCATTTCTACTGAGCTTCCATTTTATATGTTCCTGCATGGGCAGACGTTGTTTATCTAGATTATTATATATTTCCTTTTAAAATTACTGTGTATTTCATTTTAAAATTTTAAGTAGGATTTTCTCCTTGCTCAATTGACAAGAAAGGCTGAACTCATCTAGTAGATTTTCAAGAAGTGCTTGGTTCAAATGATGACAATGTGTAATGCTGCAACACTCTCTTCAATTGGCCAGTCTTCTGTTTCTGATTTAAATTACTGAAGAATTTGTGAGCAAGTTATTATAGAATATTTAACATGTTTGCTTAAGGTTATGGTGTTGTGTTGGTATTCTTTTGTAAATGCCTTGCACAAATAGATTCAATTCTGACTCTTCTATTATATTTCAGAAATTATCATGTCAAGTTTGATATGAATTATTCAATTATTTCAGTTATTTGTTACTATGGTTTTAATTTCAATTGATGTTAATAGTGAATAGTGGATGACAAACCAATCTCGACACTAAAATTAACATCCCAATCTCAACCAATGCACCACAAGACATACCAACATGAGACATATGTGCCAGTTACACAGAGAAGGGTTTTTTATCATTAGGTACTGAAAATGACATGGGTGCAGAACTTAAGAAGACTGGCCAGTTGAAGAGAGTGTTGCAGCACTACACATTGTCATCATTTGAACCAAGCACCTCATGAAAATCTACTATATGAGTTCAGCTTTTTCTGTTTATTTATGTGATGATATAGATTCTCTGTCAGTTTCCCTTGTTGAATACTTCCTATCCTAAGTCACACATAATATGTATTGTGTATCAGTTACATGTGTGAAGGCATTTTGTTGATGAAAACAAAACCTATATGAGTATCGCATTTTGAGTGTCATGTCTCACATAGGTTAACTCTTACATAGAAGATAACAGCAACCGACCACTTCTTATGGTGCTATTTATTTATTTAAATAGTACTGTTACCACTTTTGAACTAACAGGTTGTAATGGATCTGGGAGACGTTTTTTTTTTTTTTACCGTATTTGTTGATACCGAATTTAAATGTTTTCTTATATTTTTGTCAGGATTTATTATAATTTGTCTTATTATATGTTAAATTACTTCTGTTTTTGAGAGTAAAAGCATATTGATTACTATTAGAAAATGTATCGAAGAATAGCAAAGAGACTGATTACAACTGGAAGATTGTGTGTGGTGCAAAACATCTTTGACGTTGGAGTCGTCTTTGACTGTAGTAGTCTGCAGCTAACTGTTGGTGTGTGTTGAGCATGGTGTTGACGGAAGAACAATTTGAAGTATGTTACTATTATTTTTGTATTAACTAAAAAGAAGAAATTACATTTGAAGAAACTGTATTTGAAACACCAAAATGAGAGAAACACGTTGAACCACGTCAATTCTGCAACTAACAAAGATGCATTGTGGAATCATTCTCAGACAACTGAAGCCAAGACTATATCGCCGTATAAACGTTTAATGGAAAAGGTACTGTCACGAAATATGGCAAATTTAAGTAAATAAGAAAAAATAGTGATCATATTTTCAATTTGTGTCTTTGCCGCATTTCAATTGTGGGCGTCAGCCGGGATGTCGTGTTCACGAGATTTTCAACAGTGCTACGAGGAAGAAAATTTTTGTGTGTTAATACCAGTTTCTTCAGAATGTGTGTTACAGTGTTTGTATTCATCGGGAAGTGAAAGTTTTGATGAAGAAATGTTTCGGCGAAAAATATAATTTTCGACAGAAGAAAATACTTCAAGAATTTTGGCCAACAATCACATAGATGGAAAACGTGGTTTTGCAACAGTAGAAGAGTGTTCCAGATAAGTCACGAAACCATCGTATTTTGTTAAAACAATCTTTTTATCTTGTTCTGTATTGTTGTGTATAAATTTTTGTTCTTCACAATGACTTATGAGATTTTCGAGAGTATTGTGCCTAAAGTAGAAAGTAGTAATTTAATAGACTTCGAACATCAGGACAGGTCAAATGAAAGTGAAAGAACCGATAAGTTTGATTTAAAAAGTTTTCTTGTAAATTTCACGAAAGAAATTAAACAAACACTTGACGACAATAAGACTTACTGGGATGAAAAAATTGATAACATTTTGTTGCAAGTGCAAGCAGTCAATACCCAAGTGGGTGATCTTTCGAACAGAGTTGACAATGCTGAGGAAAAAATTGAATCTGTGGAAGCAAAAGTAAATGAAATTGATGCTAAATTGAGCGGTGAAATTAATACTGTAAAAAATGAGTTACTGGCAGATAGGGAAATAAATTTAATTGATTTTAATGACATTAAAGGGGAAATTAAAAATTTGGATGAGAATACAAAAGTTTTAGTAAAAAATGTAGAACAAAAAACTGACAATCGTTTGGTTACTCTAGAAGAAAAAGTAGAATGCAATGATTTAGAAAACAAAAAATCTGTCAAAGAACTTAGCGAAAAAATTGAAAGTTTTAACATTGAATTTCAAAGCAAAAATTACAATTTCAACACATGTAATCTTGTATCTAATATGCCAGTGAAGCACTTTTCGGTAGATGGACCCTTACATCCCGTTGATTTTATGCAGTATTGTAAAGATTGTTTTTTACCTCACTCACCAGATGAAATAAAAATTAAATTTGTGAAAAAATTCTTGGAAGGGGAAGCTTTGACTTGGGCAAACCAGATTGTAACTATGGGGATGACATTTTCAGAATTTGAATCAAAATTTCTGGAAAATTTTTGGGATGATCTTAAACAAACTAGAATCAAAAGTGAATTTTTGAATGGGCGAAACTATAGAGAATCAGATGGGAGCATGAAACAATTTTGCAAAAGTGAACTTCAAAAACTTATTCATTTAACAAAACCTTTGGCTGACTTCATCAAAATTGATACCTTAAAGAGAAGATTGCCATCAGCAATGCAGTTGAATTTAGTTCAATGTCCTGATAGTAATGTAGAGCAGTTTCTCAATTATATTGAAAAGTTGGATAGGGTAACAACAACAACACACAGTGGGTTTACTCAGAAAGGTAACGGTCAAAATTGGGGAAATGATAACTTTCAAAAAAGGGAACAAAACAATTATCATGGTGTTAGTCAAAATTCAGGGGGATATAACAATTTTCAGAAGAAGGACCATAATTTTTATCCAAAACAAGAACATGATTTTCGCGGTAATAATCAACAAAGTAGAGAACACTTTAGGGATCAAAATCACAGAAATTTTGATAGAGGTCAATATGATAGAAACTATCGACAATCAGGTAATGTTTGGCAAAGGAATGGGAACAGAAATGTGGATCAGAGGCATTGGCAGAACCACAATCAGCAGTTCAAACAGGAACAAGTTGTAATTCAGGAAACAAAAAACGAGTAGACGCCCCCTTGTAGGTCCGCAAGGTTGAGGCAGAAGGTGAGCATGATGAAAGGACCAATGGATGTGACTATCATAAACCCAAACATGACAGTTCCAAACCTAAGCTATCACATGAGGTTATTAGTTGTTACTTATTGAAAAAATTTCAAGAGGAAAATAATATTGATAAAAATAAAATTTTCAGTACACAAGAACATACAGTAGATAAAAGTAATTGTGATCCATTTAATTTAACAGAATTTTACACTTGGGCAGAAAAGAACAACATTTTGTCAGATGATGTGATTTGTAGTAGTTCAGAGATGTGTGTGAATGAAAGAGAGAATGCATGCTGTGAGAATGAAAATATTGGTGAAAGGGATCTGGTACCTTTAGAAAGGGGAAATAATATTTTGGGGGATAATTTGAATGTGTATGACTTGAATATGTATAATGATAATGATGTTGTTGATAAAGTTGATAATGATGGTGGTGGTATTGATGATGATGTTGAGGAAAGGTATTTCATTAGTTTAAATAGGGAGTTGGGTATACACATGATTGAAAATGGATTAAATAGTGAGAATATTATAGAAATTCCCAGGGATGTTACCAGGATGAATAAAGCTCACAAGATGGATGTATGTGAAAGTGTGAATTTTGATGTTGTTGGTAAAGGATCTGACTACACAAATAACGGTGCCACATGTATAACTTGTAGCCTAAGTGAAACTTTTACAGATACTAATGACACACACACATTTCTTATGAATATATGGCTGAACAGTGAAACTATTTCTTTTGACAAGAACTTTAGAAAGATGCTTATTAATGTATGTGAAACTGTATGTCCTGAGTGGTGGAAAAAGATGAGATATTTTATTTTTGAAAAGCTGAAGGATAAGTACTTCAATAGTATACAATGTGATTTGGATGAAAATTCTTGGCTATTTGAGATAATAGAGAGTACTAATGATAATTTTGTGTCTTGTGCAAATTTTATAACTGTGACAAATAATACATGTAATGATATACCATATGATTCTGATAAGTATAGGTTTGGGGAAATTGAAAGTGATTTGTTACATGAGGATACAGGTTCTGAGAAAAGTGATCAATTTTGTAGTCCTTATATAAAAGTTCAAATTGGGTCATGGATTGGTAAATGTTTAATTGATACAGGAAGTGAGATCTCGGGAATATCTGAAAGGTTAAGCAAGAAATTGAAAGTGGGGAAAGATTTTGTTGAAATGCCAGTTGTTGGGGTAAAGATAAAAGGTGCTACTGGGAAGAGCAGTAAATTGGTAAAAAGTCAGGCTTTAGTGACATTTTTAATTGAAGGCAAATTGTTCACACATGGATGTTTTGTAATTCAGGAATTTAATGAGGATTTTCTTTTGGGTATGAATTGGATAGTAAAAGTAAATACAGCATTTGATTGGGTTGGAAGAAAACTTTTGATAGAAACTAGTGAAAGGGAATACATTCAGACAAATTTTGTGAACTCACTTGGTGATCAGAGTAATGGAAATTTTGACAGTATCAATTTACTAAAAGAAAATAGATTGGAGAATACTGAAACTCATAGATCTGATACTGATGAAGTTGAATTTGGGAATTTAGTAAATTTGAAAATTTCAGAAACACAAAATTTATCTGGGGAGCAAAAACAACAGTTAGAAAATCTGCTGTGGGAATACAGTGATGTTTTCAGTGACATACCTGGTAGGGTAAACGGTTATCAGTGTGAGCTTCAGGTAAAATCTCATGAACCATTTTTCATAAAACCATACAGTATTGCAATATCAAAAAGACCTGCTGTTGAGAAAGAGCTGAAAAAGATGGAAGGATGTAATATAATAGAAAGGAGTATCAGTGCATATAATAATCCTCTAGTAGTAGTTTCGAAAAAAGATGGTGGAGTAAGATTGGTTTTGGACTCTAGACACTTAAACAAAATTTTGTTCAGACAGACAGACCATCCCGAAAACATTGATGAGTTACTCTATAAATTTACAAATATAAAATATATGTCAAGTTTGGATCTAACTTCGGGTTTTCATCAGGTACCACTTTCGGTTAATTCTAGGAAATATACTGCTTTCTTGTACAATGGTAAGAGTTACCAATATTGTGTTGTGCCATTTGGGTTAAATTCTTCTGTTTCTGAATTTATAAGAGCTTTGGATCATGTACTGGGGCAAGAACTTGCATCTAAACTGATAATTTATGTAGATGACATTTTGGTTACAGGACAAAATTGGGAGGAACATTTTTTGATTTTGAAGTCAGTTTGTGAAAAACTTAGAAAAGGGGGGATGACATTGAAGTTAGAAAAATGTAAATTTGCAGTTTCTGAATTAAAATTTTTGGGTCATGTTGTCACAGATAAGGGAATTTTGCCAGATCCAGAAAAAATTAAAGCAATTTCAGAAATTCCTATTCCTAAGACTAAAAAAAAACAATTAAAGTCGTTCTTTGGGTTATGCGGTTATTACCGAAAACATATAAGTGATCAGAGTCTGAATGCACCATGTTTAAGTCAGTTACTTAAGAAAAACACTGTTTGGGTTTGGGATAAAAGTTGTCAGGAAGAGTTTGATAAAATTAAGCAAGAGTTGAGGAAGCAACACTTATTACACAGACCTGATTTTAATTTACCATTTTGTTTGAACACTGATAGCAGTAATTATGGACTTGGAGCAGAGTTATTTCAAGAAAGAGTAGAGAATGGGGTTAAGATACATTGTACCATAGCATTTGCAAGTGGGGATCTTGTTCTGGTCAAATCTCATGAAAAATCAAAAATGTTAACTTCAGAAATTAAAAAATTCTTTGATATCTATATTGGGCCTTTTGAAGTCATAGAAAATCCACACCCTAATGCTTATCGTTTGGTGTATCCTAAGTCAAAGAAATTATTTGGTCTCAGGAATGTTGTCTCTTTAAAACTGTATAAACAGAAATCATAATTTCAAAATTTAAATAACCTATTATCATCTAAAACAAAAGTCCTCCACTGGAATATGCTTGTTAGAACAAAACTGCCTGTACAACCAAGTATGTATATTTGTATGTATAAAGTAATAATTTGAAGTCACATGTTAATTGAAACTGATGAAAAAACATAGTTGTAACAAAGAATGAGAGAAAGATTTATTTTTACTTTTTTAAAAAAAAAAAAAAAAAGTCTCCATAGTGAGCATTTCTGAATTTTTCTAATTTTTGGGAGCCAAGTCTTCCTGTGGGTGAAGGCATGCATGTGAGGACATGCATGCAAAGGTATAAGTTTCAAAACCAATTTTAGATAAAGCCTCATGATATATGAGCAGTTTATTGTTGTTTATACTGATGTTGTGGGGAGCAAAAGTACTCTTCACAAGAATGTGATTTGTAGTAATATTGTAGTAGAGAGGCAAGTGTACATAAATGATTGCAAAAAAAATTAGATAATACTGATGTATCTTTAGCTGTACTAAAAGAAGAAAATCATATCAAAAAAAAAAAAAATACAAAATAAAAAAAAAACATGAGTAAAAAAAATTAAAAAGAAAATCATAAGCAAAAGAAAAATATACAAAAACAAAAAAAAACATGACTAATAAAAAAAATATAAAAAATAAAAAAAATCAGAAGTTTTATATATATAAGGCAAATATAGAGAAAAACACATTACACTATATATGTCCAGTATCGTTTTTACTGTACAATATGTAAGCATAATGAAATTAACATTGATATAAAAAAAAAAAAATTTTTTTTTGAAACTTATTGTAGGAAATGAGTTTTGCCTTTCTATTATTTTCAATCTGTATGCTGTATGTTAGAATATTTCTCATGTATGTTTTATACCATGTATATTTGTCATGTCAAATAATTTCTTTACTTGAATTTTTGTGTATGAGATTGATGGGGAAGTATCATTGCAACAACAGCCAGTAACAAGTCCACAGATTCAAAGAGTCCAAATTTGGTAGAGGTTGTCAGACTGCATCATTAATGTATTAATTGTGTAATACAGATCCATTACTGAGTGTGGTCGGGATTTTGTTGTATATGTCCATAACAACAAAAGCCCTGGGGAGCAGTTGTAATGGATCTGGGAGACGTTATTTTTTTTTACCGTATTTGTTGATACCGAATTTAAATGTTTTCTTATATTTTTGTCAGGATTTATTATAATTTGTCTTATTATATGTTAAATTACTTCTGTTTTTGAGAGTAAAAGCATATTGATTACTATTAGAAAATGTATCGAAGAATAGCAAAGAGACTGATTACAACTGGAAGATTGTGTGTGGTGCAAAACATCTTTGACGTTGGAGTCGTCTTTGACTGTAGTAGTCTGCAGCTAACTGTTGGTGTGTGTTGAGCATGGTGTTGACCGAAGAACATTGTGAAGGTCGCCGTCATAAATAATTTTGAAGTATGTTACTATTATTTTTGTATTAACTAAAAAGAAGAAATTACATTTGAAGAAACTGTATTTGAAACACCAAAATGAGAGAAACACGTTGAACCACGTCAATTCTGCAACTAACAAAGATGCATTGTGGAATCATTCTCAGACAACTGAAGCCAAGACTATATCGCCGTATAAACGTTTAATGGAAAAGGTACTGTCACGAAATATGGCAAATTTAAGTAAATAAGAAAAAATAGTGATCATATTTTCAATTTGTGTCTTTGCCGCATTTCAAGGTTCATCTTCAGATGGCTAGTTCATGTAAAATGTATCTTAATGTGAACTAGCCATCTTATGTTGAACCGCTCACTTTGAAACTGGTAATGGCACCATTTAAATGAATAATTACCAATGTAAAAAGTGGCTGGTTGCTGTTATCTCTGTGTAAGAGTCAGCCTGTATTTTGCACACAGACAAAGTAGCATGACAGGTCTCAGTTTCCATGATTTCACCATAATGATCAGAATTCACATTCTTATTTTTGGAAAGGGAGTTAATGAACACAGTGATTTTTCAGTTTTGTAATAAAGTTCAAATCCAATATTAATGTCTGAGTCTAGTCTTTCGCTGTGATACAAATGCACCAGTTTCTTGATGCTTTCTGATATAAGAAAGGTATCACATTTCATCACCTATGACAATCCTGTCCAAGAACTCAAAGCTATCATCACAACATCACTGGAGAGACAACATTCTTTAACTCTCACTTGCCACATATTTTTTCAAACAATATTAAAACATTTTGTGGCAATTTTTTGTAGCAAAGACGGAAATTCCTCCAGTATATAGCTGCCAAATTTTTAAACTAGAATATTGATTCTCCAAAGACTTGCTGCAACTTCAGAAGGTTTATTGATGAGAGATGGCTGGCCAACGTTGCTTCATTTTGCTTATCTTCATCTGCCTAATATACTTGGTAGATTTTATAATTAATTTTGTTCCAAAGTATCTTCTGTGTAGTGAAACATTGAGATCTAGCGTAATAGGTGGCAGGGAAATAAATATAAACTGACACTTTCAGCCACATCAGTGGTGAGTGTGCAAGTGATGAGGATGTACTAAGAGTAGCATCCAAGATCTCTCATACCTATGTATTTATCTACTGCAATGTATGACATCATATGTTTTATTATTGTAACGTATTTATGGTACTTTTTAGGTAATCCTAATATTCGAACTCTGATAAATAGGTGAACACATTTATTTAGCTACTCCAATGTTGTGCATTTTAATAAAAGATTTATAGGTCTTTATTGTCAATGAAGATTATGTTAATTAAGGTTTCCAACTTTTGCAGTTCACAGATGTAAAATCCCCCTTGTGGTGTACCCAGCAGCAGTCAAAACTCAGGATCAATACCAGTACATTACATGGTGTAAATGAAATGAAGAGAACAGCCAGAAGACATCTTACAAGGATGAGGTTGTGCTGCATTTTATTGAGACACATGGAAATCCGTGTGTTCGGGATATCATTTCCCTTGTTAAATAAGAAATTTGTGCAGCTATTATGAGAGACTGTAATATTGATTAATTTACAATTGATTACTAGCAAGCATATGAAAAAAATAAATGCAGGCAATTGAATTGTGTTTAAGGCTAGTGATATTTAATACAGTTCTTGAAAAAAATCATATTTGAAATGATGGTGTGAAAGAAAAAATCCCTTTATTTACATCTGTAAAATTAATTATTTAGTAATGTAATAGAGGGAAACATTCCACGTGGGAAAAATATATCTAAAAAGAAAGATGATGAGACTTACCAAACAAAAGCGCTGGCAGGTCGATAGACACACAAACAAACACAAACATACACACAAAATTCAAGCTTTCTCAAATGTCTGCTTGTGTCTGTGTATATGCGGATGGATATGTGTGTGTGTGCCAGTGTATACCTGTCCTTTTTTCCCCCTAAGGTAAGTCTTCCCGCTCCTGGGATTGGAATGACTCCTTACCCTCTCCCTTAAAACCCAAATCCTTTTGTCTTTCCCTCTCCTTCCCTCTTTCCTTATGAGGCAACCGTTGGTTGCAAAAGCTTGAATTTTGTGTGTATGTTTGTGTTTGTTTGTGTGTCTATCGACCTGTCAGCGCTTTTGTTTGGTAAGTCTCATCACCTTTCTTTTTAGATATAATTATTTAGTAAGATGCATATCCCACATTTTGGGTTTTATGTAACATTAAAACCTACACAGCTTACCCAGGTCCCACATCACTCTTCCTTCTGGCTCAGAGGAGATATGATATGTTGAAATAAAAACCTGTTTAGTTTTAAGATGGCAGTTTCTTTTAGCAAAAATTGAATTCTGCAATGGAACTATAAAAAATCTCTTTTCAAGAAGTAGGGAGATCAGTAGCATTGGGTTTGAACAACTCTGAGAGCAGATGACAAGTGTGTGGGGTATTGCCAGTGTGAGGAGGAAAAAGGTTCATGCAGCAGGTTTTGGGATGGACCTAATGTTTTGAGTTGTTGGAAGTCATGGTGGAGTTCTCAAATGGTATTATAATGGTAGGTTCATGGTGGAGATGTCAAAAAGTTGGCAGAAACCTGCTCAAATCTGCAGGGGTATCAAGCTTGTCAGCAGGGGGGATGTAATGTTATTCCAGTCTCTCAGTACTTCCCTACTCCCATCATTTGTCCTGCATGTCTTTCATACCTCACAGCTGCCACAACCTTCCCCTACCTCCTCCTCCCCCCCCCCCCCACCCACATGTACAAAAATAATCTTATGACACTATATGGTACTGACTGGACCAGCTTGTAGTGGCCATAGTGTCAGGTGGGGTAGGTAGAGGGAGATGGAGGCAGGAAGAGGGAGTGGGGGTAGGTGACTAGTAGCTTAGGAGGAGGCAGCCAGTTTGCTGCCTAGGAATAAGGGAAGGAAGGGTGGCAGGTACACAGGCTACACATGTGATGCATGGCTGTCAAACCTGTTGGGTAGTGACACACGCTGAAGGTGATGTGGGTGCATGAATTGGGTTTGGGGGAGGGGGGATGACAGGATGGAGGAAGAGGAAACTGTTGGGGTGAAGGGTGTGAGGGTAGTTGGCTATTGGAGATTGATGAGGCCTGAACAGTTGTGGAAGCACAGTATGTGTTGTAAGGATGATGCCCATGTGTGTAGTTCAGAGAAGCTAGCAGTGATAGGAAGGACCCAGATGGCCTGGGTTGTCTTCAAAACTGAGCATGTTGTGCCAGTGGGTGATCAACTTTGTTGTTGGCAACAATTTGGTAGTGGCTATTCATGTTGGTGGGCATCTGATTAGTAGTCATACAGACATAAAAAAAGATGTGCATTGTTTGTAGCAGAGTTGGTGTATGACATAGCTGCTTTCACAGGTGGCCCAGCCTCTGATGGCTTAATGGGCTAGACCTGTAGCAGGACTAGAGTAGGAGGTGCTGGGTGGGTGGATTGGGCAGGTATTGCACCTTGATCTGCCACAAGGATCATATTCCTGTGGCAAGCTGTTGGGAGTGAGAGTGAAATAGGGATGGACGAGGATATAGAATAGGTTGAGTGGGCAGTGGAACACCACTTTAGGAGGGGTCAGAAGGATTTTGGATAGGATGCCCCACATTTCAGAGCATGATGAGAAATATTCAAAGTTCTGATAAAGATATGTTTCAGTTGTTCCAGTCCAAGATGATACTGGGTGATGAGGGGGAGGGGGAACCACTCCCTTGTAACTGATTCTTGTGGTGGTGGGAGCAGGGCAGTTGTGGCATGGCATATGCCATAGCATGGGAAATCTGTTTGTGGACTAAGTTTGTGATGTATTGCCTGTCTGTAAAGGGCATATAAGACCTTCAGCATAATGGGCAGGAAAGTTCTAGTCACTGCAAATATGTTGTCCACAGGTCACTAGGCTGTACAGGAGGGACATTTTGGTGTATAAGGTTCAGCAGTTGTCAAAATGCAGGGACTGTTGATAGTTGGTGGGTTTAATGTGGACTGAGGTGTGGATGAAGCCATCAGAGAGGTGGAAGTCAAAGTCCTGGAAGGTAGTGTACGGGGTAGATGTGGACCAGGTGACGTAAATGGAAGAGAAGTTGATGAGATTGTGAAGGAATGTGGATAGGCTGTCTTGGCCCTGAGTTCAGGTCATAAAAACATCATCAATGAGTCTTAAGCAGACAGAAGGTTGGGAGTTTTGGAAGGCCATGAAGATTTCTTCTAGTTGGTCAGGGTGGCAGAGTGGTTCTAGGCGCTACAGCCTGGAACCATGCGACCGCTATGGTCGCAGGTTCGAATCCTGCCTCAGGCATGGATGTGTGTGATGTCATTAGGTTAGTTAGGTTTAAGTAGTTCTAAGTTCTAGGGGACTGATGACCTCAGAAGTTAAGTCCCATAGTGCTCAGAGCCATTTTGATGATTTCCTCTAAATGGCCCATCAACAGGTTGGCATAGGAGGGTGCCATATGGTTATTCTCCTACACTATCCTTTCTTCTGCTGAAAGGTTTGTGTTCCATGTTTGGATTATCCTTGCCTCTCCCCATTCATAGTACCATCCAACTGTGACCCTCCACCCCCACCCCTTCCCACATAACCACACCCCAGTCCCTTAGAGTAGTTCCTTACTTCCAGCTTGGCCTTGCCATCATTCTTCAGCTCCCTTTGTAAGAACAGAAAGCTTCACCACAAGAAAGCACAGCTGTACACATCCTGAAAACAGATCCTGACGAAATCATCCTCCCTGCAGACAAAGGACCCACTGCAGTTCTGATGAATCACAGTGACTGCCTGAAAGAGGGCCTTGACCCATTGTCTGACTCCACCTGCAAGTTCTGACTTTGTCAACTCATCACAGAAGTTCAACAAAATTTCTGATCTCTACTGACATCCATAGGCACTTCCCAGAACGTCTCACCCAAATTAATCTCCCTCCTCACCCTAACACCACCTTGCAAACCCACCTTCTGCATGCTCCCTAAAGTCCACAAGCCCAACAATTATGAATGACCCATAGTAGATGGATATTGTGCTGAAAGGATTCCCACACTTGTTGATCAGCACTTTCAACCAGCTGCCTGAAACCTATGCTTCGACATTAAAGATGACAACCACTTCCTTCACTGACTCTCCACCATCCCTGTTCCTTTACCTCCTGGTTTCCTACTCATCACTGTTGTTGCCATCTCCCTATACACAAACATTCCTCACTTCCATGCCCTTGCCACTATCATACACTGCCCCTACTGACCTCCTTCAGACCCACCACGTCATTCCCTATATACCTTACCACCTATATCCTGACCCACAACTACTTTTCCTTTGAAGGGAAGGTATACAAACAAGTCCATGGCACCTTCCTATACAGTACCAATCTGTTTATCGGCTATCTAGAGGAAACTTTCCTAACTCTGTTGCCCAGTATGCCGAAGGTCACAAAAAGGCTTTCAAAGACAGGTAATACTTTCAAAAACTAGTCCACAAACAGATTTCCCATGCCATTTCATCAGAAAACTGCATTTCTCCCCCCTCCCACCTAGACTCAGCTACCAAGGAGTGTCGCTCTCATCATCGAATATCATCCTGGAGTGATATAACTGAACCACACCTTTTGCCAGGGTTTTGATTATCTCACTCCATGCCCTTAAGTGGAGGACATTCCACCCAAAATCCCCCCCCCCCCATCCTAAAGTCATGTTCCATTGCCCACCCAACATACACAACATCCTACTCCATCCCTATGCCACTCCCAACCCCTTGCCACTGGCATATGATCCCTATGGTAGACCAAATCACCCACCCAACAATTCCTGCTCCAGTTCTGTCACAAGCCTGTCCTACCCCATCAGAGATGAGGCCCACTGTGAAAGCAGCTATATCATATACCCACTCCACTACAAACATTGCACAGCTTTCAATTCCAGTATGACTACTACCGTAACCAGCTGTCCACTGTGATAATGACCACTACCAAACTATTGCATAATACGCATCTGAGTGCAACATGCTCAGTTTCAATAGCAGCTTCACAACTTGGGCCATCTGGATCCTTTGCTCCGCCATCACCTTCTCTGAACTACACAGACTGGTGTTATCCTTACAACACATCCTCTGCTCCTATAATGATCCTGGCCTCAAACTCGTAACTGTTCCTGCTGCACCCTCCACCCAGCAGTTCCCCCTTCCTCCATCATTTCACCCCCTCCCAATTCGTATCTCCACATCACCTTTAGCATGCATCACTCCTCATCAGCTCCGACTGCCACGCATCACCTGCCTAGCCTGTATTCCTGCTATCCTTCCTTCCTGCATTCCTAGCCAACATACTGTCTGTCTCCCTCTGACTTGCTACCCAGCTACCCCCCCCCCCCAAAAAAAATATCTCTCCTTGCCTCCCACCTCCAGCTCCCTCTCTCCACCCTACCCAACACTACCCCCACCACAATCTAGCTCACTTGCCAAATCCAGCTGGCATGACGTAAAGGCGTAGGAGTACGTATGCTTGCGACAGTGCATTCCCACTCACATGCATGTGTGTGTGTGTGTGTGTGTGTGTGTGTGTGTGTGTGTGTGTGTGTTACTTTAGCTCATAAGAGTATTACTCTGAAGCTAGACAATACTCTTTCTTTTCATGCATTCCTATCAACAACTCAATGCTTCTGTTTTTCAGTAACTGATCCCCACTCACCCAAAAGTGTGTACATTCTACAAAAACTTTCCTAGAACTTTGATACTGTCTAATCACATAAAATTTGGGATTTCACTGACAAACCAATTGCTTTTGCCTCAAAAATGTTGTCATTGCTCCAATTTAATTACTTCAGAAATTTTATGTATGAAATGAAAATTTACCTAATGAGAGATCATAAACTACTCAAGCCTCTTTTCCCCTGTCTGAACCTGTTAAGCATTTTCTTGAGCAACCACTCTACCTATTGTAGGCCCACCTCAGAACATGCCACTGAAGAGGCATAACCCATGCCCAATGCGGTGATTATCATACTGACCCAAGCAGAGGAACCCTCAGCAGCAGGTGCATAAGGAAGTGATAAGACTGTTACTGTTAACAATGTTTATAAATTGGGTAGTAGATAGTTTTGGAAGCTCTTTAAGACTATTCACAGATAATGCCATCGTTTATAAGAAAGTAGTAAAGCCAGAAGATAGTATCAATTTGCAAAATGACCTGTAGAGAACTGATGAATGGTGCAGACTCTGGCAGTTGAATCTGAATGTAAATAAATGTAACATATTGCACATACATAGGAAAAGAAATCCACTACAACACATCTATACTACTGATGTAAAATTGCTGAAAAGATTATCTACCAAAAAATGTCTAGGAGTAAGTATCCAGAGTGATCTTAAGTGGAATGACGACATGAAGCAAATAGTAAGAAAGGCAAATGCTACACTGAGATTCTGTTGTGACTCGCCGATCTTTCAAAGTGCCGCTGCGCAGTTAACACGCGTCCTCTATATGTGGCGCTGACTGCCAGCCATGCAGCAGCAGCGCCACCTAAGTGGCCAGTCAGCCAGCGGCTGCTAGACTGGGACTCAGTCATGATTTGACTGTTAAAGTGTACACACGTCTTACTCTGTTTACTTGATCTGTGACTTTCATGTATTGTGTCTTCCTTGAAATATATTTGTTCAACTTGAAGTTATTACAATTGGCGACGAGGTAGTGATTTTTCTTTTCCATCATTGACCCACATGTTTCCATGGTTACTTTAGAGCAACTATTGCAAGGTCTCATAGAACAGCAAACGCTTCTCACAAATGTGATTCGTGATTTCGTCACGGCATCAAATGCGGGGCATCTCTTGTCCTTGTCTCTACCTACTTTTCCTCCTTACGACGAGATGGCGGAAGTCTTGTCTGATTACGAAAAACATCTTCAACAGCACTTCTTGGCATTTCATGTCGCGGACGAACAAACATGTAAGTCTCTGTTCCTTTCATGGATTTCACCTCAAACGTATCGGTTGTTGTCGCAATTGGCTCCTTTGAAAGATCCTGCGTCTTTGTCCTTTGCTGAAATGTGCTCACTTCTGTCCATCTACTTTCAAAAGCAAATGCATGTGGTTGCCTCTCGTGTTGCCTTTTATCATTGTCAAAAACAACCGAATCAATCCTATCGTGCTTGGGCTGCTGAACTTCACGACCTCAGTAGAAAGTGTCAGTTTGTTACTGAAGTTCACAAAGAATCCTACGCCGATTCCATGGTACGGGATGCTATTATCCGATCGGCGCTCGACAAAGAAGTTAGGCAACGTGCCCTTCAGTTGGCAAATCCGACTCTAGATGAAGTCCTATCCATCGCTCAGTCTTTTGAAATTTCTCGCGCTGCTGGAGCGCAAATAGAGGCATGGGGTGACGTCGGGGAAATACGACCTCTGTGCGATGTTGACAAAGTGTGTGGAGTGTCCCCACCAGCCGACGTGGCCGCAGTACACTCCCAAGCGCAGCCTAAGCCTAACCATAAACAAACCTCTAAGAAACTGCAGCAAAACCCACGGCAACTTCCTTCCTGTCCGCAGTGTTTTACGAAACACTCATGAGAAGATTGTCCACAACTTTGTGCCATGTGACAAAAATGCAAAAAAAAAAGGGTCATGTGTCATCCATTTCCAAATACGACCGCATCCATGATTTCTTGAACATGACGCTGATTCTGATTCTGTGTTGTCTGTCAATTGTACTTTGTTCCTTTTCAGGGAAGTTATTCCTCACTGTCCAAATACTTGGTCGAGATGTTCGCATGCAGGTGGATACTGGTTCTGCTGCCACTATCATCAATTCCCATACGAATCTTCAGTTGGGTTCTCAAGTCCTGTCACCTGTCACTAGGCAATTACGGACTTACAATAAACAGAAGATTTCTCTCTTGGGACAATTTGATGCTGAGGTATCTTACAAATCTGTCGTTCGCACTGTTCCCATATTTTTGGTCGACTGTAGTAACGCGGAGAATCTTTTTGGTTTCGATGCCTTTCGCGTTTTTGGGTTCTCCGTAGATGACTCTGTCAATATCGTCTCTGATGCTATTCCTTATGCTCAATTGGATTCCTTGTCGACAACATTTTCGTCAGTTGCGGAAGTATTGAATATAGAAGTTCACGAAAATAGTGTTATACAGTGTCAATCTTGCAAAAAGTGCACGAAACCTGTTAAAAGTGGCTTCGTCTGTGTCCAGAGTAACCATAAATTTCATTTTCGTTGCGGAAAGGTTGATCCTTCCCTGAGAAGCGACGATAATTGTGCGACTATGTGTAACTGTGCGGATTGTAAACGAAAGGCTGCATCCCTTAATGATCAAGAAACGTGTACGTGTGATGCAGCAAGGAAGACCGACAGTATCAAAAAGGAAAACCTATCATATATTACCATTATTGGACTCTTACAGGACGAATTAAAAAAACTGTACGAGAAATATGAATTAAATACACACAAGTCGGAGCAATGGCGTGGTAAAACAACAGGCCTAGCAGTAGATGGGTAACTGTAAAATCGAAGGGGAGCGCTTACAAACATATTAACAATAAACATAGGCAGGACTTTGTGTCACCATTAAATAACAAATATAATTCGCTTCAAAACACAGATGACATAGAAACTGTATCAGGCACTCATCTTATAAGGTGGAGCAGGACTCTCAAAACTTAGCGAACAGCCAAGTAAGGTATAAGAAAAAACATAAAACCAAGAATTATTCAGACAGTTACGCCAGAGGATTAGCAGCTATGTTAACGGAAAGCGGACCTCGTGTGATTAACGAGTTTGAAATAGAAGGTACCGTTAAATCAGGAGCTGGTTTACGAGGTGTTTCAACATCAATCAAGAAAGAAAGCACAGTCCTCGTGGACAGAGACTCTGTAGTGGTAATGGCCGGAGCTAACGACGTCAGCAGAAACGAAAGGAAGATTGCTACTTCAACAGTGAAGAAGACTCTCGGAATGTTAACCCACACCAACGTGATTGTTGTTAATGTGCCACATCGACATGATTTGCCCCAGTGGTCATGTGTGAATAAGGAAGTGGAGCAGACAAACAAGGAGTACAAAGCTATCTGTAAGCACTTTAAGAATGGTTCCTTAATTAACACCAGTAGTTGTAGCAGAGAATGGCATACCAAGCATGGTCAACATTTCAGTTATCTAGGTAAACGTGTTTTAAGTGATACAATTATCGGAATAGTATTGGATAAGCTAGAGAAGGAAAAAAGACCAGTAATGTGTTTGGATTATGTTTCAACTGAGATGACAAAAAACTTGTATGCATAGACCAGGTTGGGTGTTCTAGTAACATAAGGACACAACCAGGTCAGCTTTCATACAGTAACAGTAGGTCATGTCAACTAAGAGGCTATGCAAAAAAAAGAAATGCCTAAAGTAGAGTTTAAAATATACTACCTCAATATTCGGGGCATGGCAGATAAAATTGTCAACGAATTTTCAGATGAAAACGTGATAGATATTCTATGTTTAAGTGAACATTGGTGTAAAGAGGATGAGCTTGGGTACAAAGTATTGGATGATTACACACTACTTAGTTGCTATTGCAGAAAACAGCACTTACGTGGTGGGGTAGCAATATATGCAAAAACACCTCTTGCACCAAACTGTGGCAGGATAGATCTCAATACCCTTTGTGATGAAATGCATTTTGAAATGTCAGGTCTAGTAACTGAGAGCCTTAAGCTAATGGTAGTAGTAGTGTACAGGCCACCTAGTGGTGACCCCCATATCTTTCTGGAGAAACTTTAGGAACTCTTAATGTGCATATGTATGTATGTATGTATGTATGTATTGGAGGGGATATCAATTCAAGTTTTGATGCCCTGCAGGACAGAAAAACTGTGACAGAGCTCAAAAATGTGCTTCAACAATTTAACCTGTACTATGTTAACTGCAAACCTACCAGAGGCTCATCCTGTCTAGACAATATATTTACAGATATTAAGAGAACTTGTATGTCCACTGATATAATTAGTTTCCCTTTCTCAGACCATGATGCAGTATATCTTAGTCTTAATAATGTAACTTCAGACAGCACCAAACCAGATTCTAAAACTGTGATTACTAGACCAGTGAGCAGAGAGAGGATGGATAGGTTTAGACATGCCTTCACTTATTTCAGTTGGGACACATGTTTTATTAGGCTTCAACACTGTTCAGCTGATATTGTATTCACAAAGTTTTTCTCCGTCTTTTTAAATGAATTTGAAAATAACGTCCCTCTGAAGAAATGTACAGTGAGTATTAGTAGTAATTACAAGAAAAGGAAAATGAAGGAATGGTATACTCCACAGTTAGGGCAACTGAAAAATACTGTTATGCTGTATTCTAGTCTGTACAAAACCAGTAAATCAGAACTGTATAGAGACCTGTATGCTAAAGCTAAATGCAAGTATAGGAAGGCAAAATAAATGAAGCAAAGAAACTGCATAACATAGTAAACATTGAAAAACCTAACAATAAATGCAAGAAGGCCTGGAGTGTAATAAACTCCATAGCACACACTAAACACAAAGACAAAATTGCCATTACCCCAGAAGAATTTAATAAATATTGCATTCAGTCCATTGAAGAAATTAGTAGTTCAATAATCAAACCACCTGAAAATGCACTTAGTATTACGGGCAGCTGCTTTGAAAAGCTTCCCCCAAGCACCTTCACTTTCACATGAGCCCAAATAATATCCTAAAAATAGCGAAAAATTTCAAACCTTCACTTAGTGTTGATTACTATGATATGTCATGTAATTTGTTGAAAGATGTTATTGATTGTGTGATTTATCCTTTAACCTTTTGTGTTAACAAATGCCTAGTTGAAAGTAAGTTCCCCTAAATACTAAAATTTCTAGAGTTGTGCCCATATACAAAAAAGGGGAAAAGAACTGTCCCGCTAGTTACAGACCTATATCCATAATGCCAGTTTTGTCAAAAATTTTAGAAACGATTATGTATGAGCAAGTTAGTGCCTACTTGGGTAAACTAAATATAATTAGTGATAAACAGTTTGGATTTAGGAAAGGTAAATCCACAACGGATGCAATGGACTCCCCATAAAATTAGTCCTAGATGTGTTCGAGGCTAGGGACTATGCCCACGATACATTTTGTGACCTGAGCGGAGCCTTTGACTGTGTAGAGCATGACACTGTGCTGAATAAGCTAGTTTACTATGGTTTTGATGACATCAGTATAAATATGTTCAGGTCTTTTCTAGAGAACCGTCAACAAGTTGTGTGCATTGGTAGGGAGAAATCAAATTTGGTTAATGTTAGGTACAGAGTGCCTCAAGGGTCGGTGCTTGGACCTTTACTGTTTATACTAATGATTAATGACCTGCCCTTATTCATAAATTCTCATACAATATTCTTTGCTGATGACACAACTTTTCTACATAAAAGCTCTGATCTAGGTACACTGAAAACACTGACCGAAAATACCCTTGCTCGGTCCTCATTATGGTTCAAAGCTAATGGCTTCTTGCTAAATGAAAACAAAACCCAGACACTTTACTTTAGCCTCAAAGAGATTCCTAACTACCAGGAATAAAAAACTGTTAAATTTTTAGGCGTTACTATTGACAATAAATTGACGTGGGAACCACACATTAAAAATATATTGGCTGGGCTTTCAGGAGTTATTTATCTAATTAGAAATTCAAAAAGACATGTTCCCAATGACTATGTGGGATCAGCATATTTTGCCTTCTTCCAAAGCACCATCTCTTATGGAATTTTACTGTGGGGTATTAGCTGTCATGTAAATGACATTTTACTTTTACAGAAGAAAGTAATAAGAATAATAACGGATCCTGATAAAACAGAACATTGTAAACCTCTGTTTATTAAATTGCAGTGTCTTACAGTAGTAAACTTATTCATCTACAATGTTTTAATGCACATTAGAAACAATGTGTCTAATTTTGTGTTGAGAAGTGATATTCATAGCCATAATACTAGAAACAGAACATCTGTAGACATACCATATCATAGATTATCAAAATCGCATAACTCTTACCTAGTTCTTGGACTAAGGATGTTTAATAGACTAAGTGCTCACTTTAAAGAACTGCCTGTAAATATCTTTAAAGCTAAATTATACAAGCTACTAGTGAAGGAGTTTTGCTATTTGGGAAGCAAAATAACTGATGATGGTCGAAGTAGATGGTGGTGGTTGTTGGGATGTTTAAGGGGGACTAAACAGCTAAGGTCATCAGTCCCACAAAGGTCAAAGTCGAGAGGATATAAAATGTAGACTGGCAATGGCAAGGAAAGCGTTTCTGAGGAAGAGAATTTTGTTAACATCGAATATAGATTTAAGTGTCAGGAAGTTGTTTCTGAAAGTATTTGTATGGAGTGTAGCCATGTATGTAAGTGAAACATGGACAATAAATAGTTTGGACAAGAAGAGAATAGAAGCTTTGGAAATGTGGTGCTACAGAAGAATGTTGAAAATTAGGTGGGTATATCACGTAACTAATGAGGAGGTATTGAATAGGATTGGGGAGAAGAGAAGTTTGTGGCACAACTTGACTAGAAGAAGGGATCGGTTGGTAGGACATGTCCTGAGGCATCAAGGGATCACAAATTTAGCATTTGAGGGCGTGGAGGGTAAAAATCGTAGAGGGAGACCAAGAGATGAATCCACTAAGCAGAGTCAGAAGGATGTAGGTTGCAGTAGGTACTGGAGGATGAAGGAGCTTGCACAGGATAGATTAGCATGGATAGCTGCATCAAACCAGTCTCAGGACTGAAGACCACCACCACAACAACAACAACAACTAGTGAACAATCCGTTTTACACCATTGATGAATTCTTTGAAGATGAAAATACTGTATTCATAATAACGTGTACCTATTTTATGCAAACCAATTTACATCGATATAGTAGTTTATGTAGAAATATATGCTCTTGACTTTGTCTATTGTTGTAATCAGCTGAATGACAATAAAATTATTATTATTGTTATTATTATTTGAAGGTCATATCATGCTCAAACCCACTGCTTGGCCTAAGTTTTTTGGGCTCGGCCCATTCCTGTGGCCCTTCGTGATCAGGTCAAATGGGAGCTGGATGGTCTCACTGCTGCAGGGGTCTTGCTTCCTGTCACTTCCAGTGAGTGGTCCTCTCCTGTCATTGTCGTTGCTAAGCCAAATGGTGATATTCATCTCTGCGGCGATTTCAAAGCCACTGTAAATGCTCAATGCCTTATCAACACTTACCCTATGCCTCAACCTGAAGAATTGTTCACTAAACTTGCTGGAGGCCAGTATTTTTCTAAACTTGACCTGTCAGAAGCTTATCATCAACTTCCTCTCGACGCTGCTTCCCGGCAGTTTCTGGTCCTTAACATGCCTTTCGGCCTCTATCAATACCAACGCTTGCCATTCGGGGTTGCCAGCGCCCCTGCTCTCTTTCAGCGATTCTTGGAACAATTATTGCTCACTGTCCATGGGTGTATCAATTACCAGGACGACATTGTTGTCACTGGCTCCACCACTGACGAACATCTTCAAAATCTCTGCACACTTATTCATGTCTTATAGACTGCCGGTCTTAAGTGTAATCTTCAGAAATCAAAATTTTTTCAGGCATCTATCACGTACTTGGGGTTTCAACTCTCTCGGGATGGTATTTGTCCGCTTCAGAAAACTGTCACTGCGATCGATGCCCTTCCTCCCCTACATCTGTTAAGGAACTGCAGGCCTTCTTGGGGAAAATAGCATAATATCACAAATTTTTACCATCTGCTGCATTGGTGGCTGAGCCGTTGCATCGCCTGTTGCATAAAAACGTGCCTTTTCACTGGTCCACATCATATGATGCGGCTTTCCAGAAATTGAAGACTATGCTCAAACAGGCCCTGTGCCTGGCCACTTATCGACCTGGCCAACATCTTGTTCTTGCCATGGACACGTCTCAGTACAGGGTCGGTACAGTCCTTGTGCACCGTTTGTCTGTCAGTTCTGAACAACCCATTGCTTATGCCTCCAAAACGCTCACGGATGCCCAATAAAAGTATTCTCAAATTGAAAAAGAAGCTTTGGCCATTATTTATGCTCTTCATAAGTTTGGTGTTTTTCTCTATGGATCCAAATTTCATCTTGTTATGAATCACAAACCACTTGTTTCCTTGTTTCATCCATCAACCTCACTTCCCGACAAGGCTGCACACCGCCTCCAGCGGTGGGCTCTTTACTTGTCTCGTTTCAATTATGAGATTCATTTCCAGCTGACGGCTCAACATGCGAATGCTGATGCACTGTCTCGCCTTCCCATGGGTCCTGATCTGGCAATCGATAGGGGCATTCGATACGAACGAACTTTTGTTTCCACCTGGATGTTGCCGAGCAGCGGGTTGTGTACGGGTTCCCCATCACCGGGACCGGCTGGCGGCTGCTACGGGTTCTGAACCTACCCTCTTCCAGGTTTTACGCTGTATTCAGAAGGGTTGGCCAGACAAACTGTCCGCTAAGACTTCTGATCTGTTGCGGAACTACTATGCTTTGCGTTACCACCTCACGGCTAGGGATGGTGTTATCCTCCTTTCCACCGAAAATGCTTTGCCGCATGTTGTAGTACCTGCGTCTTTGCGTGCTTCGATCTTGCACCTCCTTCACCAAGGGCAATGGGGTGTCTCTCGCACAAAATCTCTGGTGTGCTGTCATGTGTACTGGCCTGGCATGGACTCTGAAATAGCACACATGGTCGCCACCCTGAAGTCATCTTTGTCACTGTGGCCTTCGCCTGAGAAGCCCTGGGAGCATATTCATGCTGACTTCGCGGGACCTTTTTTAGGTACTTATTGGCTTCTCGTTATTGACACCTACTCTAACTTTCCTCTCATTGTCCGTTGCACGTTGCCTACCACCGCAGCAATCACCAATGCTCTAGCTCGCATTTTCTCTTTGGAAGGCCTTCCCTCTACTCTTGTTACTGATAATGGTCCGCAATTTGCCTCTTCCAATTTTGCGGATTTTTGTGCCCGTCACGGCGTCATGCATGTCACGCCCCTTCGGTCCATCCACAGTCAAACAGTGAGGCTGAACGACTGGTCCGCACATTTAAGGCTCAGATGAGGAAACTCCTGAATTCTTCTGCTGATGATGCGCTTCTCCAATTTCTGGCTTCTTACCGTTTCACCCCCATGGGCGACCACTGCCCGGCTGAGCCTTTACATGGCCGACAGCCCCGCACGCTACTTCATTTTATGCGGCCTTCCACCTCACAGCTGTGGGTGCCTTCGCTTGGCCAGTTCACCACCGATGACCTTGTATGGGTATGGGGATATGGCAGGCACCCAAATGGAGTCCTGGACACATCTTACGACAACGTGGCCAACGTCTGTATGAAATTCAGATGGACACAGGTGTTGCAGTGCGTCATTCGGACCAGCTTTATCCTCGTGTGCCGGCAACGCCTATTCCGGATGCCACTACACCACCGTCAGCTCTACCTGACGTTCGGGATTCTGGAATCTCTCATTATTCACAATGCAGTTCTCTCACCATCATATCAGTGCCAGCACAAGAACTGACGCCACCAGGAGACGTGCCCATGCAGGAACCAGATGGCCATCATCTGTTGGAGCAACTCTACTCGCCTCCTTCTCCTACGGACGCAGACACATCGCCCATGTCTCCTGTTGTAACAACCAGACTTGCCGCAACGGGCAGATTGGTGCATGGGGCCCCAACAGATTCGATCCCCACATCTCCTGATATCTCGACCCATTATCATCGGGGACACTTCTGTCCGTACGGGAAGCCTCCTCCTCAAGACTTTACGGCCAGTCAAACAACACCTATGGACGTTAGCAATCTACAGGCCACCTCCATCAAGACCTGTTCAAAAAATTCAAAAGGGGAAAAGTGTTGTGACTCGCCGATCTTTGAAAGTGCCGCTGCGCAATTACGCACATCCTCTACATGCAGCGCTGTCTGCCAGCCATGCAGCAGCAGCGCCATCTATGCGGCCAGCCAGCCAGCGGCCGCTAGACTTGGACTCAGTTATGATTTGACTGTTAAAGTGTACACACATCTTACTCTGTTTACTTGATCTGTGACTTTCATGTATTCCGACTTCATTGAAATACACTCCTGGAAATGGAAAAAAGAACACATTGACACCGGTGTGTCAGACCCACCATACTTGCTCCGGACACTGCGAGAGGGCTGTACAAGCAATGATCACACGCACGGCACAGCGGACACACCAGGAACCGCGGTGTTGGCCGTCGAATGGCGCTAGCTGCGCAGCATTTGTGCACCGCCGCCGTCAGTGTCAGCCAGTTTGCCGTGGCATACGGAGCTCCATCGCAGTCTTTAACACTGGTAGCATGCCGCGACAGCGTGGACGTGAACCGTATGTGCAGTTGACGGACTTTGAGCGAGGGCGTATAGTGGGCATGCGGGAGGCCGGGTGGACGTACCGTGGGGCGTGAGGTCTCCACAGTACATCGATGTTGTCGCCAGTGGTCGGCGGAAGGTGCACGTGCCCGTCGACCTGGGACCGGACCGCAGCGACGCACGGATGCACGCCAAGACCGTAGGATCCTACGCAGTGCCGTAGGGGACCGCACCGCCACTTCCCAGCAAATTAGGGACACTGTTGCTCCTGGGGTATCGGCGAGGACCATTCGCAACCGTCTCCATGAAGCTGGGCTACGGTCCCGCACACCGTTAGGCCGTCTTCCGCTCACGCCCCAACATCGTGCAGCCCGCCTCCGGTGGTGTCGCGACAGGCGTGAATGGAGGGACGAATGGAGACGTGTCGTCTTCAGCGATGAGAGTCGCTTCTGCCTTGGTGCCAATGATGGTCGTATGCGTGTTTGGCGCCGTGCAGGTGAGCGCCACAATCAGGAATGCATACGACCGAGGCACACAGGGCCAACACCCGGCATCATGGTGTGGGGAGCGATCTCCTACACTGGCCGTACACCACTGGTGATCGTCGAGGGGACACTGAATAGTGCACGGTACATCCAAACCGTCATCGAACCCATCGTTCTACCATTCCTAGACCGGCAAGGGAACTTGCTGTTCCAACAGGACAATGCACGTCCGCATGTATCCCGTGCCACCCAACGTGCTCTAGAAGGTGTAAGTCAACTACCGTGGCCAGCAAGATCTCCGGATCTGTCCCCCATTGAGCATGTTTGGGACTGGATGAAGCGTCGTCTCACGCGGTCTGCACGTCCAGCACGAACGCTGGTCCAACTGAGGCGCCAGGTGGAAATGGCATGGCAAGCCGTTCCACAGGACTACATCCAGCATCTCTACGATCGTCTCCATGGGAGAATAGCAGCCTGCATTGCTGCGAAAGGTGGATATACACTGTACTAGTGCCGACATTGTGCATGCTCTGTTGCCTGTGTCTATGAGCCTGTGGTTCTGTCAGTGTGATCATGTGATGTATCTGACCCCAGGAATGTGTCAATAAAGTTTCCCCTTCCAGGGACAATGAATTCACGGTGTTCTTATTTCAATTTCCAGGAGTGTATATTTGTTCAACTTGAAGTTATTACAGATTCATAGGAAGAATCTTAAGAAAATGTAACTCATCCACAAAGGAAGTGGCATATAAGGTGTTTGTTTGACTCATTCTTGAGTATTGTTCATCTGTCTGGGATCCTTACTAGATAAGACTGGTAGAAGAGAGAGAGAAGATCCAACATAGACAATTTCTGTCACGGGATCGTTTAGTCGGCAAGAGAACTTTTAAGAGATGCCCAATGAACTCCAGTGGCAGTTGTTATAACAAAGACATCGTGCATAATGAGGAGGTTTACCATTGAATCTTCCAGAGAACACTTTCCGGAAAGAGTCATCCCACACACAACTCACGAAATGATCATGACAAGAAATTAGAGGTAACACAGAGGCTTGCTGACAACCATTCTTCCCACATTCCATTTGCAAGTGGAACAGGGGACGAGGGAACAGTTAGAGGTGCCAGAGGTGCCCTCTGATGCACACCATTAGGTGACTTGTGGAGGATGATGTAAGTGTAGATGCACCTTATATGCCTATTGAAGTGAACGATTTGACTGGTGGTAGCAGATGCTCTATCAGATTTTCCTTGTGTGGCCTGCATCACTTAAATCACTGCGTGGATGATCTGAATACTGTCCAACATTTTGCGTCCTGGGAGCACACCACATGATAATTTGCGGTAATGGACAACAATTGGTCTCCTCAGAGATTGAGGATTTCTATGAAAACTATGGTAGGTGGTATCTGTCTGCTGTTCCATTCCACCCAGTATCTAATACCAAAATGGGACAATTGGTCAGAAAGTTCAAGTAAGATGGTGCCATTGACAACAACTGAGGAGCCCTGACAAGTTTTGTCACAACATATTAGTCCACCCCCATTAACAGTGCAGCTATGCAGAGCACACATTGGAATCTCACCATTTTGCTAAGCATGACCCAGCAAGGCTGTAGCTTACTAAGATGCCCATATTATCAAGGATGACTGAACATTTAGGTTCATACATTTGGCCATATCCCAGACTACACACAAACTGTTGTCATTAGCCACAAATGTTTGATGTCCTTAGTGACCAGAATTTACTGAACCATTGTTTCCAGAAAGAGATTTTCACTCTGCAGTGGAGTATACCCTGATATGTAACTTCCTGGCTGATTAACACTGTGTGCCAGACCGAGACTTGATCTCGGGATCTTTGCCTTTCGCAGGCAAGTGCTCTACCAACTGACCTACCCAAGCACGACTTGTGACACGTCCTCGCAGCTTCAGTTCTGCCAGTACCTCATCTCCTACCTTCCAAACTTCACAGAAGCTCTTCTGCAAACCTAACAGAACTAACACTCCTGGAAGAAAGGATACTGTGGAGACATGAATTAGACACAGCCTGGGGGATGTTTCCAGAATGAGGTTTTCACTCTGCAGCGGAGTGTGCACTGATATGAAACTTCCTGGCAGATTATAACTGTGTTCCAGACCGAGATTCGAATTCATGGCCTATCCTTTCGTGAGCAAGTTCTCTACCAACTGAGCTACCCAAGCACGACTCACGACCCTTCCTCACAGCTCCAGTTCTGCCAGTACCTAGTTCTGCTAGGTTTTCAGAAGAGCTTCTGTGAAGTTTGGAAGGTAGGAGATGAGTTACTGGCAGAACTGAAACATCCCACAGGCTGTGGCTAAGCCATATCTTCCTAGTAACCTTTCTTCCATAAGTGCTAGTTCTGCTAGGTTTGCAGAAGAGTGTCTGTGAAGTTTGGAAGGTAGGAGATGAGGTACTGGCAGAATTGAAGCTGTGGGGATGGGTCTGATGCATGGTTGGGTAGCTCAGTTGGTAGAGCACTTGCCTGTGAAAGGCAAAGGTCCCGAGTTCGAGTCTCAGTCTGACACACAGTTTTAATCTGGCAGGAAGTTTGAACCATTATTGTTTTCAGTTGTTTCCATGAAAATGACACAAGTACACTCTCTTTGAAACGTCAAAAATTAGTCTTTTGACAGCCACCAAAGAGGCTATCCGTTTATTAAGTTGTGGGAAACATAGGAATCATCCACTATCTCAACTGCTGCACCAATGTAATCTGAAACATTGTAGCCACTCCACATTATGGCAATAGTTGAGTGACAGTGAATCACTTTAGTTCAAGCCAGTCAAACTGCCTAAGAGCAACTATGGTCAGAATCTTCAAAGACAAACCATCGTGCAATTCCACACGTAACTATTGTACAGGCATTTCACCCTTGTTGCCTTCCCCAAATTATGCTGTCATCTCAATCTTGTTATTACCATCTATGTTTTCTGAGATCCTTGTAAAGACACTGCCATCTCCAGCACACCTGTGCCATTGGTCCTACGCTTGCCCTGACCATTACCAGCCATTCTGGTTGGCTAAATGTGGGAAGTACTTGATATCCTCACCAGACAAAGATTAGAAACAAAATCATTCAGGATCCTGATTTTTATTTATCTACCAAACAACAGTATTGAGCTAGACTAAGAAAAATCGACACTTAAAAGGGTGTCGAGGTATTCCAGGCACTCAGTTATGTGGAACCATTATGACAATGGCCACAAGTAGGTCCAGTGCCTTTACTTGCACTCACTGTGAGATGCCAGGTGGCTCTCAAACTCCATACTCAATTTGCAGAATTATGTGAAGTCGTTAGTAATGTGCCACCCAATTGTTTACGATTAAGGCCCGTCTGTGCTTGTGGGTACTGTCTTGGTTACAGTCAAATTGTTTGTGAGTGGCTTAGGATGACTTTGGCTTTACAGTCATAATTGTTATTGGTTGAATGTTGAAATATGTTGCGTGGCGTTCAAGAAATAGATTAAGTGAACATGGCATTGCAGCAATGATTATAACAGAGAAGACACTTGAAGGAGTTTGTGGAATTCACTGGATTTCAGTCAGTTAACGAGATGTTATACCACCATTGTTGATGCAGCGTCATGCTACTGTTGGCTTGCAGTAATGAAAACGGATTATTCGAGCACGCAGGTTTCACAGTCGGATTCACACACTGTCCATATTGATGCTGCATTGCATTCCTGTGAGCTTCGTCCATTGATGGAGGTAAGGTGCTGGGTGGTGTGGTGCACGACTACCACACTGTCACTATGAAGCAAGCATGATCGATTTTGGAGACGAATTTGCGCGTATTCGCGGTTGACATGGGATCACCAATGTAGGATGTGGATACAATGGCGATAGTAAGCCACCAGTAGTGACAACACAATCATCAAGTTTCCTCCGCTGGAGAATAGATACGAGATGGTAAAGGCAGTGCTGTTAGAAGGACACTCATATATGACGAAACAGCAACTTCAAGAGGTAATGTGTGAGTGACAGTATACCATCACATTTCTTGCACAGCTACTGCACCTCAGCCCCCTCCCTATGGGCCCTGTGGTTGATCAAGCTACTGACAGAACTACAGGTCACCATGATCACGAATGAGACAGACCCAACCAGAGGCACTTGTCTATGGCTGACACAATGTTCACTGCCATTCGCTATAGTCAAAACGTAACAATGTCCCAAATTTCAGCTCAGCAGCGTCCTTGGTGGACCACACCTGCCATGCCACATGAATGCAGTTGGGCTGACTTGAAGGGCCACACTCATGGCAGATTGCAGCAGTCCTCATCATGTGTGCAGCAACACTCACCAGTGCCTGAAGCTATGCATGGCAACAAGGTCATGCAACCTACAAGGGCTCCAGGTCCTGCTCCCTGCTGCAATTTGGTGATGCTGCACACAAATGTTGGGACCCTAGCGAGTACCCAATCACTACAAGTGGGCCACAATAGCTCCTGGATCCTCATCAAGTCACCTCCAGCTCACCAGAATATAAAACACACATATCCCTGCCTCAGCCATTGCTCCTGGTTTGTCTTGGACGAAGCATCAAAAATGATTCCAGGAAAAAAAAGTGACGGTACTGGCTGTTACAAAGTTCCCACATGAAAAGGTCCTCGAATAATTCTTCTGTGTTGTTGGCTCTTCCTCTGGAACAAACATATATTTAGGTGCAAGAAAAGTGGCAATATCTACCACTCGGAATTGAAAGCTGCCATTTTCAAGAAGTGGTTCATAGAAAAGTTTCTGCCAGAACCTGCTCTTTAACTGGTCATTGTAATGGACAATGCCAGTTATCACTCAGCTGTTACAGAAAAAAAAACACTGAATACAAACACCACGAAAACGGATAACGTCCTCTGACTAAAAAATAAAAATATTCCACACAGTATAAGCCACACCCTTGCCTTACTCCCGCAGCTAATTAATTTAAAGAAGTCATGCAAGAAAATGTACAATCTTGATTTAATTTGTAAGTGAATGTGGTCACACAATTTTCCGTTTACCACCATACCACTGCCAATATAACTCCACTGAATTAATTTGGGCACAGGTTAAAAGCTATGTGGTAGAAAAGAATAAATATAGATAAGACAGCAGATACTGTATCGTCAATGCATGATGCAGTAGACCACATCTCCCCTCCGGCGTAGGCAGACCGTGCAACAAGCCGAAAAACTTCAGAAAGACGACTTTTACAGGGAAGTGAAGAAGGATACAAGGACACCAGTCTTCATCCCATCATGGTAAGTTTATATTCAGGTGATTCGGCAGAAGCCGAGCCGAGCAGAGGAGCCAGCAGCGGAAGCAGAGCAGCAGTTGCCTGATGCACAGTAATTTACACTGAAGCGCCAAAGAAACTGGTATAGGCATGCGTATTCAAATGCAGAGGTATGTAAACAGGCAGAAAATGGCACTGCGATTGGCAACGCCTGTATAAGACAACAAACGCCTGGTGCAGTTGTTAGATCGGTTTCTGCTGCTACAATGGCAGGTTATCAAGATTTAACTGAGTTTGAACGTGGTGTTATAGTCGGCGCACGAGCGATGGCACACAATATCCGAGGTAGCGATGAAGTGGGGATTTTCCCATACGACCATTTCGCAAGTGTACCGTGAATATAAGAAATCCAGTGAAACATCAAATCTCCGAAATCGCTGCAGCCAGAAAAAGATCCTGCAAGAACGGGATCAACAACGACTGAAGAGAATCTTTTAACGTGACAGAAGTGCAACCCTTGCGCAGATTGCTGCAGATTTCAATGCTGGGCCATCAACAAGTGTCAGTGTGAACCATTCAACGAAACATCATCGCTATGGGCTTTCAGAGCCAAAGGCACACTAGTGTATCCTTGGTGACTGCACGACACAAAGCCTTACGCCTCGTCTGGGCCCATCAACACTGACATTGGACTGTTGATGACTGGAAACATATTGCCTAGTCGGACGAGTCTCACTTCAAATTGTACTGAGCAGATGGGCATATACAGGTGTGGAGACAACCTCATGAATCCATGGATCCTGCATGTTAGCAGGAGACTGTTCAAGCTGGTGAAGGCTCTGGAATGGTTTGGGGTGTGTGCATTTGGAGTGATATGGGGGACCTCTGATATGTCTAGATACGATACTGATAGGTGGCATGTACGTAAGCGTCCTGTCTGATCGCCTGCATCCATGCATGTCAATTTTGCATTCCAATGGACTTGGGCAATTCTAGCAGAACAATGCGACACTCCACACGTCCATAATTGCTCCAGAGTGGCTCCAGGAACTCTCTTCTGAGTATAAACGCTTCCCCTGGCCATCAAACTCCCCAGACAAGAACGTTATTGAGCATATCTGGGATGCATTGCAACGTGCCGTTCAGAAGAGATCCCCCTCCTCCTCTCTTACGGATTTATGGACAGCTCTGCAGGATTCACGGCGTCAATTCCCTGTAGTGCTACTTCAAACATTAGTCGAGTCCATGCCACGTCATATTGCAGCACTTCTGCGTTCTCACTGGGACCCTACACGATATCGGGCAGGTGTACCAGTTTTTTTGGCTCTTCAGTATAGTTTAGTTTCTGTTCTTTTTTTTCGCGTGCTTCTGGCATAAAACAATAGATGCATAATACTCAGCTTCTTTTCAGCACAAATGGTTGGGACCTACAAGAGAGAGAGACAGATCGTCAGTCATGGAACGAAGACTCAATGAAACAAGCTATTCAAGCTATTGAAAGAAAAGATATTGGATGGCTAAAAGGTTCAAAGACATTTGGTGTTCCAAAAGCTACGTTACGTCGAAGAGTTATGGGAAAAAACAAACGTATCAGTGGAGCAGAAAAAGGCTTGGGACGATTTATCCTTACATTTTCTAAGAGACTTGAAACATTGCTGGTCGATCACATAAAAGATTTAGAATCCCGAATGTTTGGTCTTACACGTAACGATATAGGAAAATTAGCTTAGCAGAGCAAAATAGAATACCTCACAGATTCAGCAAAAAAGACGAAATGGCAGGCTGGGATTGCCTTAGGGGATTTCGAAAGAGAAATCCAGACATTTCTCTCAGAAAAACAGAGCTCACTTCAGCAGCTAGAGCCCAGTCTTTTAACAAACCGCAAGTAGAAAAGTTTTTAACATTCTTGAACAAACATTACAGAAAAATAATATTGAGCCCGCTAGAGTATGGAATGTTGACGAATCAGCACTTTCAACAGTACAGAAACCTCAAAAAGTCTTTGCGGCAACTGATAAAAAACAAGTTGGAACAATCACCAGTGCAGAGAGAGAACAGCATGTTACTGTTGTATGCTGCATGAGCTCATCAAGAAACTTTATCCCGCCAACTCTACTTTTTCCAAGGAAAAGATAGAAGCACGAGTTTTTAGATGGCGCACCTACAGGATCACTAGGGCTGCCTAGTGAGTCTGGCTGGATGACGGGAGATTAATTTCTCACTTGGCTTAAACATTTTCAAAAGTATGCAAATGGAAGCAAAG
Source organism: Schistocerca cancellata (assembly GCF_023864275.1). Taxonomy (NCBI): domain Eukaryota; kingdom Metazoa; phylum Arthropoda; class Insecta; order Orthoptera; family Acrididae; genus Schistocerca; species Schistocerca cancellata. The sequence goes on along the minus strand of NC_064626.1, from coordinate 1,097,821,950 downwards.
ATAACAAGGTTTTATTACTATTAGATGGGCATAGTGCGCATGAAGGCCTAGAAGTAGTCACTTACGCGAGAGAAAACGGCATCCGGAGCACGAATTTTTGCCTTCTTTAGTAACAAACATTGATGAAGAGCTCGAAGAGACTGACAATGGAGAAGTTACAGAGGAGAATATTGTTGAGCGAACACATTCAGAAGAACAACGTATCCAAAATGACTGAACTTCAAAAGAAGACGTTACACTTCCATACGGTTCTAATGGAAATAGTGAGAATAGTCCATATACCCCTCTACGAGATCTAAGGAAAACATACTGTTCCGAGACCCAACATATCCGAGTTTCACCATAGGATATATTATCAGTCCCATCAGCTTCTGGATCTTATGTTCGAAGCAAAAGAAAACGGGATGGTTCCCAAATTTTAACCAGTAGTCCATATCTATTAAATTTACAAGCAAAGGTTGCGGGAAAACGAGCATTAGAAGGGAGAAAAGCGGGAAGAAATTCAAAAAGACAGCTGACATTCAGGGATGAAAGTGAAGACGAAGCAGATATTTTCGGTGGAGATGCTAACGAGGACGGTGTTCCTTGTATTTACTGCAAAGACCTTTTTAGTCATTCTAAGCCTAGGGAAACTTGGCTGCGGTGTGTAAAATATGCTATGTGGGCACATGCTGAATGTGCAGGTCTTCCTAGAACAGCTAAGAGATTTGTATGTGACATATGCAAAGACTGAATACTTTATAGCATGATATTTTTACTAGGGTAAAATAACCTACACGTGTTTCATTTTACCCCAGTAACTAGGGTAAAATGAAACACTGAAGTAATTTTGCAGTGCTAATTTTCTGCAAAAAATATTTTCTTTTTTAAAATATCTTGTGTACTAAAACATGTGTTTGTTAGTTACCTTCGTGTTTGCAACTTTGTACAAACAAATACACATAAATATCGAGTACAGAGTCAGTTTTGCTTAGGGTGTGTTATTTTAGGCCAGGTTCCCCTAAACTGCAGGAGCATCCAAGGAAAGGTTCCAGAATTAGTATCGCTTACTGAAAGTTATAATGCACACATATTATCAGGAACAGAAAAATGTTGATGACAATGAAATCCTACGTTCAAATTGGAAATTTACTCCTAAGGATAGGTTAGTCGCCAATGGTACTGGCATGTTTATCGTAATAAAGGATTCGATAAAATCTAGCGAGCATATCACGGATCTCGATTGTGAAT